>NW_013675838.1:10473-15110 GCF_000517525.1 Limulus polyphemus
TAGTAAAGTGAATTGGTGAGTTGTCATGGTTACTTTGTACTAGTGAATAACATTGTTTTATTTTAAGTAATTTATAACGTAAGCCTAAAATAATTTACGACAGTGTACTAAGGCAGAAAATAAACTCATTTAAATTGGGCTGGACCTTGACATATTTTGACAAGATAATTTAAAAGAACCTGCCAACGAAAGAACAACAACATTAGAACAACAGTATTGTTGTGTTTTTGAAAATTGATTGTCGTGTTAATTTATTATATAATTAGATACTTGCACTTACTTTCAGTTTACTTTGGTTTTAATTTTGACGGAAGTTCTTCCTTTCTTATTACAAATTAAAGTCAAACTTAAACAACACAACTTTTATCAGGCTTTACTTTCGGTTTACTGATTACTCTTTAGGAAAATAAATACCTTAATTCAATTTCTTCCAGTCTAGTTGTTTGATTTAAATTCTTGGCTCACAGTTTACAAAACAATTACAGTCTGGTTTATGTAGTAGTTTATGTACTCCTCAGAGAATATAACATTAGTTTCTGGAAGGACGTAAAGACTGTACGCAAGTCTAGTACACAAAAGACAGTAAAAACAAAAATAACGTAATTAGGAACAGCTTAACATTTCAGTCCATTTACATTCAAATGTAGAAAATGCTCTGCTCAATATAATTAGTTTTACATATCAAATAATTGCATTGGGCAAATTTTAAGATTAAATATTTTGATAGAATAGATTTTTTTATCTGAATAACTTGTACGTAGCCACGAATGAACAAACGTTTCGCTTTAACCTCAACGTCCCAGATGATAAAAAAAATCAATAAATGTGTTGGAAGTGAATGATAAATAAATTAAATGTTTTTGTATTTTTCATTTTGTTTCCCTTTTACATTTATATAAATCTTCAGGAAAACCCGTTCTTCTAATGATGCCCCTCAGTGGCACAGCGGCATGTCTGCGGACTTACAACGCTAGAATCCGGGTTTCGATACCCGTGGTGGGCAGAGCACAGATAGCTTTGTGTTTAATTTCAAATAAACATATCTTCTAATGATATAATTATTCGGACTCTCGTCTTTATTATGTGTATTTATTTTTTCACAACGTTTCGACATTTTAATATGCGTCACAACCAGAAAGTTTTTTTGTGGAATTACCAGGATTGGCTATCAAGTGGTTAGAGTGCCCGTATTCGGGATCATAGGTTCGGCGGTTCGATTTCTGGTAATTCCACAAAAAGCTTTCTGGTTGTGATGCATAAAAAAAATGTCTGATATAAGACCTGACGATGGCCGGAGAATTCATTGGTCGAAACGTTGTGAAAATGGTCAGAATAATTATACCATTAGTAATACTAACACTTCGTCTCAATCATTTCTCAAAACTATACAGCTGTTGTAAAAATTATCATCAGTAAAATACACTATATAAATAAATAAAAGTCTTGAAATACGATCATGGTAATGTCGAGATCAACAAAGTAACTTGAAGATTATTTATTGTTCAAATGTTTTTACGGATATTATTTTTCTTGTTGTGCTTAAGCTACAGTAACGGAAATAATTGTGTATGCACACAGGAATTATAAACAACGAGTAACAGTAACTAATTAGGTGGTGAATGTTTTTATGGTAAGAAAATAAAATAAGTGAATAAGCTCTACCATGCCAGAGAATTCTGTGTTTTAGCCCTGTACTTTACAGAGAGACTTACATCTTGTTTCCATACAGTTTATCAACTATTGAAACTAATGACCTCAACATTAAGCCTAGTTGTTTGGTCGTTCTTCGACCTAGTTAGGTACTACATAAGCCTATACAGCCACAAGAATGTTGATATTGGGCCTTTGTGCATGCCAAGCCATCATTTGGAATGTTCATGAAGATATAGTTTCATCGTGTTCTCAGAAAAATGGTATGATGCGTCGGTTTCTGTCTGTTCTTGTCAGCAGTCAGGGTGCCATCAATTTTGTGTAGACCAAACTTGTAATGATTCCCCACCATGGTTCCCTGTATTCTGTAAACAACAAACGTCTCCCAATTTGCTTATTTAGCTGTTTGTGATCCGATGCCTATTTTAACCTTTATTTTGGTTACTTCCGGGAGTTAAATCGTGGTGGATAGGTCCAGAACAGCCATTAGTGTTCCTGGTCTTCTGATTGGAAGGTCAAAGTGGGTCACAAAAGGGAGTTCCATCTCCTTCAAAATCCCACTTTGACCACTGCTTTTCTCAGCAGGGGTTATCGAGCAGCTACACTTTCATTAAGAAAACTTTGTACTAATGTGTATTCTGTTGCATTTACAGCGACATCTATACTCTACCCTCTCCTAAAGAACGTATCCTGAGACACTTAACATCACTACTGAAAACTTAGTTTTCTACCCCCC
Source organism: Limulus polyphemus (assembly GCF_000517525.1). Classification (NCBI taxonomy): domain Eukaryota; kingdom Metazoa; phylum Arthropoda; class Merostomata; order Xiphosura; family Limulidae; genus Limulus; species Limulus polyphemus. The sequence goes on from NW_013675838.1 coordinate 12,860, forward strand.
GTGACCACTTCTATTATCAACACTGACACCTTCACCTATCTTCCTCAGATCTTACTGAAACATGGAGCCTTGTTTTCGCATACTTATCGTTCAATATTTCAATCCTAGGAATATAGAGTACTACTACTAAACTTAGTATGCCTGCTAGTACTTTTATAGGCATTATACTTGTATGGCACTTTCTGATTGGTAGCATAACAATGAATCATAGTTTAACGTATTAGCACGTGACTATATTCTGGTGTAGTTTATTTTCTTCAGATAAAAGTGGCAATACTGTAGTATTTGTCTTTTATACCCTTTTTTCTTCACTAGAAGGAAATGAAGTTTGTAGGACTGACGTTAAAAACAACAATGATAATAAGCTTTCATACGTGTTTCTGAAGAGGGTTAGAATAGCTTATCTATTTGTTATATCTATCATTCAGGGAAGTGTTAAAAGGCAAAATGTATCGGTGTTGTTGGGGAGGGGAGGGGGGGGGGTCTTTACATCACCGTATCTATAACAAATGACAGCCTTACGAACAGGTGTAAGTGTAGGGAGGACATATCTTTAGATCCTTACAACAGCCATTGTGATTACCTTCAAAGGTGTAAGTGTAGAGAGGACATATCTTTAGATCCTTACAACAGCCACTACAGGTACGTTCAAAGGTGTAAGTGTAGGGAGGACATATCTTTAGATCCTTACAACAGCCACTACAGGTACGTTCAAAGGTGTAAGTGTAGGGAGGACATATCTTTAGATCCTTACAACAGCCATTGTGATTATCTTCAAAGGTGTAAGTGTAGAGAGGACATATCTTTAGATCCTTACAACAGCCATTGTGATTATCTTCAAAGGTGTAAGTGTAGAGAGGACATATCTTTAGATCCTTACAACAGCCATTGTGATTATCTTCAAAGGTGTAAGTGTAGGGAGGACATATCTTTAGATTCTTACAACAGCCACTAGGGTTTTTTAACAGGTGTAAGTGGCTAGATCATTAAGGGTTTCACTGAAACTATTATGAAAAAGAAATGTTTAAGGTAATGACAGGAGCGACATCTGTTAAGCCGTTTCGCTGAGGATCAGTTATAACAGCTCAGTTGTTACAAATCTTACACCGAACAGTTCGAAGGGATTGCTGCAGTAAATACAAGAGTTGCTTAGGTGATATATATATATAAACACAGTAAATAGGCACAAATTTCTTCTGCTAAATAAATATAATAGACCTGGAAAAAAATGTATATATATACAAAAGTAATTTTCAAAAAGGAAGACCTTTAAACTTTGTTTTAATTCGGAATGACATTCTTGACAAGACTTTGGAAAATTTTTCAATAAAAGCTTTCCTTTTTTTTGCATCTCATTATTTATGATATTTTAATACGTGCTTACTTCGGCTCAGGAAGAACTTTGTATCTCTTTCTGTTCTTTTAAGGATATGTAAGATCGTTTCGTGTACACAGAGAGTACTGATTCCGTGAATCACTTGATACAGACAGAAAGAATTCAGTACTTAGTAGTTAAAAAACTTTTCTCAAAATTTTGTTGACTTAAAAAAGCTAGGAGAAATAAATCTTTTAGTTTGTGATTAATAGAAGTGGATCGTTTGACTTTGTGGTTAATAGAAGTGGATTGTTTGACTTTGTGGTTAATAGAAGTGGATCGTTTGACTTTGTGGTTAATAGAAGTGGATCGTTTGGCTCTGTGATTAATAGAAGTGGATCGTTTGGCTCTGTGATTAATAGAAGTATATCGTTTGGTTTTGTGGTTAATAGAAGTGGATCGTTTCTTCTATTAACCACAAAGTCCCACAAAGTCAAACGATCCACTTCTATTAACCACAAAGTCAAACGATCCACTTCTATTAACCACAAAGTCAAACAATCCACTTCTATTAACTACAAAGTCAAACGATCCACTTCTATTAACCACAAACCAAACAATCCACTTCTATTAACTACAAAGTCAAACGATATATTAATAGAAGTGGATCGTTTGGCTCTGTGATTAATAGAAATGGATCGTTTGGTTTTGTGGTTAATAGAAGTGGATTGTTTGGCTCTGTGATTAATAGAAGTGGATCGTTTGGTTTTGTGGTTAATAGAAGTGGATCGTTTGACTTTGTGGTTAATAGAAGTGGATCGTTTGATTTTGTGGTTAATAGAAGTGGATCGTTTGGTTTTGTGGTTAATAGAAGTGGATCGTTTGACTTTGTGGTTAATAGAAGTGGATCGTTTGACTTTGTGGTTAATAGAAGTG
>NW_013675838.1:16064-20094 GCF_000517525.1 Limulus polyphemus
ACTTTGTGGTTAATAGAAGTGGATTGTTTGACTCTGTGGTTAATAGAAGTGGATTGTCTGGTTTTGTGATTAGTGAAAACAGAACTGTTCGGCTTTATGTTTAATAAAATATTTTTTGACTTATCGGTTCTTGTTGCAGAGACGCTATGTTTGATGAAACTGAAAAATGTTATCTTTAAATTTAGAAATATAAATAGTTATATGTTTGGACCAGCAATGTACTATATATATATATATTCTAAAATGTTACATGTGTTCGTCAATCTACATCTCCAGGTTTCCTTCTATAAAACTTGGTTGTAAAGGTTTAAAGAGAAAAACATGGACAACATATATAAATAGGTATATCATGTATTTCCTATTTATCAGTTATATCCACCACACATTCACATACTATATTTAGAATAATCTAACAGCAACAACTAACATATATTCACATTTCTACAAGAAGCTAACATACACTCAAACTATATATTTTGAAATATTTGGAACATCGATGAGCATAAGTTGGATTTTTTGTGGAAATATAATACGAAACAAATGATACGAAGTCAACTCCCCAATACTGACTACCCCCCCCCCAAAAAAAAACAACAAAACTGGAAATATCTCATTTTAATGGACTGGATTATCTCGAGCTTGGATAATGTCCTAATGTTGTTTTATATGAACAGTTTGGAGTTATGATGGTTGTAAGCTTCTCATTTCTCGCATCAACCATAAACTAATTTATAAAGATACTTTATTGTTTTTACGAGTATTAAAATATTTTGGTGTAGAAGTTTTCTTTCGATATCCGATTGATATAGTCAAATTAAAAAATTTCTAACAAACATTCTGCGTTCATCTATAGGATAAACCATATTTTAATATTGCATTTTTATTATAGAGATAATTTTGCTTTTGTTAGCTTAATATATGAATTTAAGGCTAACCTAAATCTCTTAAGCTGGCCGAATATCGTAAGGTTTTATTGGGTTTACGGCCGAAAATGTCGCTAACAGTGAGAATGCTCAACTTATGAAAAATGCATTATATTATTTATGCATAAAAACGTAAGATCAGTGTATTTAATTAGCTGTACTCAAAATGGGTGCCCCTTGGTCGGTCAGCGATGAGCTTAGAAACTTGCAACGTTAAAGTCTGAGATTCGATTCTCCGCTGTGAACAGCGCGCAAATAGTTCATATTGTAGATTTGCGCAAAAACAAAATAAAACACAACAACAACACCGGGTAGATTTTTGGTTTTTTGTCTAAGTAAGTAGTCTGCTTTGATTAATAGTAATTATCAGACTATACAAATTTGAAACGATAGGCCGCGCTTTGATGTGAAGTGTTTGTAGTAACGTTAAGCCTAAAATATAATTTCGGATTTTCGAAAACTTAATTCGCTTCATAAATTTTAAGTGAATACGACGGACGTTATCCAACTGAAACTCCTTTTGATCCAGACCCATGTTCTGGTCAATGAAGTACAGGATGTAGCAAAAGAAAAAAACAGCTAGAACTTTTCATATTCAGTCTGACATGAGACAAAAACACAAGACGTGAGTGGCATATTTGTTCAATTTGAAATATTGTTTGTCTGTTTTTGAATTTCGCGCAAAGCTACACGAGGGCTATCTGCGCTAGCCGTCCCTAATTTAGCAGTGTAAGACTACAAGGAAGGCAGCTAGTCATCATCACCCACCGCCAACTCTTGGGCTATTATTTTACCAACGAATAGTGGGATTGACCGTCACATTATAACGCCCCCACGGCTGAAAGGGCGAGCATGTTTGGTGTGACAGGGATTTGAAATATAAACTTCGTTTATTGCCACGTTGATCCCCGACCATTTTTTTGTCGTCTAACCCTGTCACTGTGTCAGGGGCCACTAGCAACATTTTGTTCTGTACTCCCCCCCCTCTCCATAAGCTCACTATTTATCATTGAAATTTTACTCATCAAAACAACCTTCTGTCATATATAATTATTTTAAAATGCTACAATTTCCAACTTATATTATCTATAAACAAAGCGCAATGTGGGCCCCATGAAACTGTGAACTCAGAAGAAACTCCATAGTCTGCCTTTTTATTTGACCCTGAACCCAGTAGTCCATAACCCCAACGTTTAGATACTTTCTTTAAGTTTAATTTTTTTAAATTTGCACCTGGCGGTGTAGCTTGTTTAAGTTTTATTCAAGGTAACTACCTGCCTTTCTCTCAATTTAGACTGCAGAATGAGAGATTTTTATTGATTTTTTTGGTTGCCAATAAAAATAAATCAACATAAAACTTAAATTTAAACAGAAAATTTCTTTAGCAGATATTGACATGACTTCGTCCTTACCTGTATTGTAGGGCGAATTTTTCCGTATCATTGATCTATAATTTTAAATAAAACACTTAGATCACAATATGTACACAAACAGAAATTCGGTGTGAGTCACAAGTGGGAAACGTACACCTACGTCATGCTAATAAGCTTCTTTAAAACGTTATCACACACTATGTATCTATACAACTTAAGATATTATAATAATGTTGCTAAGTTAGCAACCAATAATAGGCTTAACACTTAACACAGAAATATTCGGTAAATATTGACAAATCTACGAGTCTTCCGAGTAGGCTTAACCCTTATTTGTTGAAAAATAAAAAGATCATATAAATACTTTGAAATTTCCACATACACTAAACAAATTGGAGGTAGGGTAAAAGAAAAGCTGGTTATTTATGAAATTAATAATACTTTGAAATAAATGATGAGAAAAGGAAATGCAAATTATTTAACTTTTTCTTCATATTTTTTTTCTTGCACGCGTTATTTTTAACAGGCTAGTTTGAATTTTATTGAAATAAATGATAAAGTGAAAGCATTAACAAACATATTCCGCTAAATTCTCCCATTCAGTTAGAATCAGGTTTTGTAGTTTCTCATTTGTTCCACATAATCAGCCAATTCGGTGTCGTCAAAAGCGTCAACTTCTAGCATTTGTAGGCTGCTGTTGCTAATGGAACTGTTGATTTTTCGGCTATTGTCGTCTGAATCATCACTGGGCTTTACTGAGACATCCGGGGTACTCAGGGAAGTTTCCTGTATGGTATTATTGGGGGGAGGATGTTTCATTGGATGCAGACGAATTTTAACGTTGGACATGTTATGTGGAGACTCCGATACGACGGTGACGTCAGTGGTTTCAAAGGCCGTGGAGCGGTAAGTGCTGTTCAAGCGAGAGAGGTATTTGAATTTCCCGCTTCTTCCTCGGCGACAACCACAGCATCTCGCTATCGTGTCTTTAAAAGCTTGTCTAAACTTTAAAGACAGGATGCTGTATAGGATAGGGTTGATGGTGGCGCTGAAGTAGTATGACACCCCAGAAATATAGATTAACACGTCGTAAATCTTCCGGTCTGTTGGAGTAGGTTCCGTGACGTATACAGCCATCAGACGTTGAGCGTGGAAAGGTGCCCAACAAATGAAAAAAGCAACAACCACAGCAACTGCAAAAGTAAGAACAACAATTAGATAAAGTTACTCTCGGACTGGCTGATTTTTTAAAACACCATGTGTCTAATGCATCTTAATACGACAATATTCCGTTTTTAATACAGAATAAAAAACAGTAACAAAATATCTGTGTTATGTTAACACTGTACTTTATGGAGACTTTAATGTAAAACGTTTTTCTTGCGAACTTACCAAATTCAGACAAAAACTATTTATGTCACAACTCACAACAGACTCGAAATAAATTTAAAAAGGATGCCATAGATTCACTAGTGACTGGCCAGATGGCGCCACATTTGCAAAGGGCTGACTGTGCCCGCTAAACTCGGTGTCCTGATGATAACTAGCGCATGTAATAAATAACATGAATTTATATATTACGGTTTGCCCAAATAATTGTGTGGATCTAAAAAAATACAGCACTGAGAATTTTCTTTCTATCCTACCTACTAACTCAATGTTAGAGTGGGTGATGAAAGGTCTTATCCAACTTATTAACTAAAGGTTAGAGTGGGTGATGAAAGGTCTTATCCA
>NW_013675839.1:0-3771 GCF_000517525.1 Limulus polyphemus
AATTAATCTAGTTGTGTTATTAATCCTTACTCTTATTGTGGTTCGTAAATAACTCGTATAAACTTACACTTCACCAATTAATCTAGTTGTGTTATTAATCCTTACTCTTATTGTGGTTCGTAAATAACTCATAAAATTACACTTCACCAGTTTAATCTAGTTCAAATCATAACAATTATTGACACCTAATATTCATACAATTTGAATAAATAGCATCTCAACCACTATTGTGTCTTTCATATCCAAGTCAGCCTAACGAGCTCTGGTATCAGGCAACATCTGCCCTGGATGTAGAAGTTATTATAACATGACTGAAATATTGTTAAACATTCGTCTTTGCTTTCATTCTTAAGTTCTCAGAATTATATTGAATCCAATGTAATTTAGAACTTTCACTTACACAACATTTTACAATAATGATCATCAATATTAAAAGTTTAGTTTCAGTTTTACATGTGCTTTTAGGTAAGTGATAAAATTAAAGTACTAACAAATTATTTTCAGAGCAGTAAAAAACTATTGAATTATTGCACCATAAGAGGAAATCCTCAACAGCTATGGCACTTGAAATTCTTTTAAGCAGGATTAGAGTAAATTAACCTAGGAGACCTTTTTTATCTTTTTATTAGCTACATTTTTGTGCACCAGCAATACCAAGCTTGGGGTATGCATATACCTGATTAGAGTAAATTAATCTGAAACCTTGGACATGGTCAAATACATAAATCGAAAGGGTTTGACCTCGCGAGTCCGAAACTGCAATTAGATCTCAAAAGCGGTCCAGAGATGATGGAGTTACGAGCTAAAAGTTTGTATTTGAAAAACACAAACTCAGAAACATTCTATGAACCACTATGCCATGGTTAATAAAAAGCCTCCAATTAACTTAATACCAATTTTTATAGAATAGTAGTTGTTACTGTTAAAATGAACTGGTTGCATCAAATAAAGGTCGGTGACTTTTGGGCTCTTAATTTCCAGATATTTTGCAAAAGAAGTTAAAATATACTTCAAAAATCTTTTTTTTTTTTACCCAACAAAAGCTCTATGTAACCAAACTTATTAAAGAATTATGATAAACATTACTTAAAAGTTCATTCACACAAACTAAAAATGCACAATTAATTACTAACTAATTTTCTAACCAACATTATTTTTAAAGCTTTTATATAAAACCCCAAACATAGTATTATTAAACTCCCTCCATCGAAGTCTAGATTACAGAACTTTTTCACAATGGTTCATCTAATCAGACTAAGAAACACCAGAAATAAACAGCTTAGTTTGGAAGTTATTTGAGACTCAGTAATTTTACCAAAGCAAGCTACACTTCTTTTATTCTAGTTTGTGATAACTTTTAATACCTGATAAACTGGCTTCATTATTTTATTCCAGCAGTTGATTGCAAATAGACACTATGGAACTTGTATGATACATATTTATCCAATCACATAAATCCTGAACAGTTTATCAAAGCTCTTCTTATGAATCAACTGTTAAAAGTAGACCCAGAATGTTGAAATCAACACTATAAAGTACAAATTTAATTTATATTCCAGTAAATTAACAGTATTCACTAGATTGAGGTAAAACACTAGTCACACCTTCTCATCCTGCAACCAACAGCTGTTACTTAAACAAAATAAAAGGAAGTAAAATCAGATGTAGAATGCCTTGTGTGTGATCAATTTTATTGTGCATTAATAGACTTAAATAAGTTGTTAATAACTTTCCTCTTTGTTCACTGATTTGATTACTAAATAACCCAAGGTGTTTTGAAAACAAATAGAAAAAATTAAACGGTAAACCCATAAGGTACCGAGAACTTTAAAAAAATTAAACGGTAAACCCATCAGGTCCCGAGAACTTAAAAAATTCCACGGTAAACCCATCAGGTCCCGAGAACTTAAAAAATTCCACGGTAAACCCATCAGGTCCTGAGAACTTTTTAAAAATTCAACGGTAAACCCATCAGGTCCCGAGAACTTTAAAAACAATTCAACGGTAAACCCATCAGGTCCCGAGAACCAAAAGATCCATTTTCTTGAGACAGTGGTTGCCCGATCATAACCAACTTATGCTGCTAGCAAATTAAACATTTATAAAACTTATACTAATGAAATTCCTTTTCCAACATAAAAAACAAACTACTTTCCATCTTGCTTTTGTTCGGATCATACATGTTTTCTGGTTGACAAAGAATCTTTCAACCACAGTCGGTTATATTCCCTCCCATATATACGTTCCATTAATTTATAAACAGATCATTTAGTTTACAAATATAAAACTGGCATTCCACGAATTTTAAGCATTACAGTTTATCAAAATAAATTATAATTAATATAATCTGGATATTAATTTATCAGAAGATGTTTTATCTTTTCCTCCTTACTCCACTTGATAATTAATTAATTAATTTTAATTGTATCAACACATACATCTTTAAGAACATATTTATTACCTCTCCAGAAAAGATAGATACATTCTTACCCTGCAAGCTGGACATCCTCCAATTACCAGAATCTGAGGCTGACTTATAGAATGAACACAAACAGTACTTCCATACTTGGGTAATCCAGATGTAGGAACGTTGTGGTATCCTTGCGGGATTGAAGTATGTCCTTGTGGTGGTTGGCAAGTATAATCTTGTTTAGAAAAAAAATAGTAGCGACATGTTAGCATAATAAAACATAAATAATCAAAACATAAAAACTCAACTACTTTTGATAGGCTAAGCTTGTTGCTCTCAAAGGATGGACATTGTTCTCAGCATCTTGTACATTAAGTGGTAGAGATGGTCAAAGTTCACTGATAGTAGTACAGTACAAAAGCTGATTAGAAAAAAACACTTAAGAAAAAAAAAGTTAAAATCCCATTTCATCATATAAATCATAATTTTTGTTTTTGAATACTTCTATCTATTCTCTGGGGTCGTGTTGGTGGAAGAATTTTGGTTCAGCACAATATTTTATTGATCAAAATTAATTTTGTGGTTGATTGTGTGAAAATTTAATGTTGAAGCCAATCATTCAACTTCCTTCCAACGACACGTTCCTCTACTCTAATTGATCATTTTGTCTGACCAGTATAAACACGATTACAATAACAAGGATTGGAATAAATATCTTTGGTAAATCTAATTGATATGTAGGAATATATTTGTAAACCTTTCCTCTTTATCCTAGCTCTATTCTACAACCAGCCATGTGACTTCTACCAACCACTGGTAGACTAAAGAGAACCTGACCACGTCTAGTCCTGGCTTCTATCAACCACTTGTAGACTAAACAGAACTCGACCACATCCAGTCCTGGCTTCTATCAACCACTTGTAGACTAAACAGAACCCAAACACATCCAGTCCTGGCTTCTATCAACCACTTGTAGACTTAACAGAACCCAAACACATCCAGTTCTGGCTTCTATCAACCACTATTAGACTAAACAGAACTCGACCACATCCAGTCCTGGCTTCTATCAACCACTATTAGACTAAACAGAACCCAAACACATCCAGTCCTGGCTTCTACAACCACTTGTAGACTAAAGAGAACCCAACTACGTGCAGTCTTGGATTCTCCTTATCACATAGCATGCAAGCTCCTGCTCTCTCTTACATGTGGTTCGAGCGTCACCCTACTCCAACGGGTAGCTCGAGAGTCACCCTACTCCAAAGGGTAGTTCTGGCGTCACCCTACTACAACGGGTAGTTCTGGCGTCACCCTACTACAACGGGTAGTTCTGGCGTCACCCTACTACAACGGGTAGTTCT
>NW_013675839.1:4688-10792 GCF_000517525.1 Limulus polyphemus
CTACAACGGGTAGTTCTAGCGTCACTCTACTACAACGGGTAGTTCTAGCGTCACTCTACTACAACGGGTAGTTCTAGCGTCACTCTACTACAACGGGTAGTTCTAGCGTCACTCTACTACAACATGTAATTATAATGTCTCTCTTCCATGTGTAGTTCCATTATCTCCTATCTAATGTGGAGTCTCGGTTTATCTTCCAAGTTCAGGTCCGGCTTCCAAGTGCCATTAAGTTCACTTTACCATGTCACTGAGAGCTGGAACTTTAATCAGTTAATCAATATTACCAATTACCTATGAGCAGCTATTACATTGAACAGTGTCACACATACTAATTGATTAATTCAAATTATGACTAAATTTATTAATGTCATGAAAATTTGTAATTGAGTGTGACTAAAATAATGAACTAATCAAAATTACTATTTTGCATTATTCCAAAAATCAATTAATCCAACAATCCAGTCAAGGCTTCAGTCAATATCTGATCATTTCTAGATCATGTCAATTAAACATTGCTGTAGTAAGTTTTCACATTATGGTTTATAATCATGTTCTGAACCTTCAAGAACCATGCTCAAAACTTTGTGTTACAGTTTTAAATATTGAAACATACAAGATGAAATCGATCGTTCCTTGCAACTGAATGGTAGGTTTAATGGTGATGGATATACAAAAGCAGCATTGAAAGACCAAATGATCTGTTATTATCTATAAGTTATATTCACACATCTGTTACACGAACTTTAAGACAACAAATACAACATTTACTTCACTTACCAAGAAATTATTTGTTAAAAAAAGTACACTACCCATGACACATGCATGAAAATTAAGTACATGTGCAAGTTCACTAATTTTCAGAGTGGTAAATTGCATACTTTGCTCTGCCCTTGATGAAAGCCTGACAGATCTGGTGAAATTCTACAAGTGAACTCGGTCCATAATGGGCTTTTTTTTTTCTGAAGCTCTTGTAACGTACTTTAAAAGTTTTGTAAGATATTTTAAGTCTGCACACCTCTGTCTTTTTTTTCTATGAAAAATGTGGAAAACACATACAAATTAGCTAAAAATTAGTAAAATATCTGTGAGGATTTTCACTAGCATTTCTTCTTCAAACAAACGTTGTGAGACAGAAAGTGGATTGGAAGTGAGGAGGTGTGACAGCAGAGTTGAGAAACTTAGCAAAAGTGGCAAATCAGTTATGTCACTTCTTGTTCAAAGCAGCACAATTCAAAGTAGAGATGTCGTCAAGATTTCTACTAACTGAATTTGGTATATCTAATGCATTAAATTTAATAATAATCTCAAATTTTGCTTCTATATTCTTTATTAAGAAGTACGAAATATCCTAAAAAATATGAAATACTTATCTAATTCAGGCTTAAGTGTTTATTCTAACCCTAGTATAAACCAGAAGTTAAATGGTGTGAATAAGAAAAGAGCAGAAAAGTTAAACAGCAGTAGTATACTTATTCTTCACATTGTAGAGTGATATTTTTTCACTAAATATTTTAGTTATTATGAGAAACAAGCCAAAATGCTGAAGATTTTATTTACAATCTTTGACTTGTAGAATTTTGTTGTGTTGCTAGTTTTGTTCAAACTCAGGTATTTACAATAGCTACTACAGTAAAGATTTGGGGGTTATTCTATAAAAAAGTGTATTTTTCAATATATATGGGAAACTTTAACTCTTTTAAACCCACAATTTTTTGCACATTCTGCCAGAATTATTTTCATGATACCCTAACAATTATCACCATACCTTATAAAATTTTCCAGTCTGTTTATAAAAGATGGATAATAACATGGTTTGGATTAGTTTTCAGCCAAAGAGACACAAATGTTATCAGACAATGTCACTGTCAGATGGTTAAATTGGGATTTTCAGACAGACACTGACAGCATCTGCTTGGGTTTAAGGAGTTAATATGAATTTGTTTTGTTTTTGGCTACTAAGTTACCATGCCAAAATTGGTCTGGATCAGTTAACACATTTAGGAGATGTATCCACAGACAGACAGAAAGTTTTCCTTGATATTGGATAGTTATCACAACAGATATGGTTAGTTTAAAAGATAGAAAATTTTTATGAAATACACAAAGTTTTACAGAAAACATATTTGGAGAGTACAAGAAAAAAACTGATGAATGTCAGAAATATGATCACTTATTCATATTCTATCTACAGCAAAATGATAAAGAAATTTTACTTTAAAATTATTAATTAACCCTATCTCTGCAGGTCATGGGTCAAAGGCCATGTCACCGTGTTTGTTGACTTGCATTCAAAATTTTATTGAACGACTATTTTATGAATTTATGCCAATAAGATTGGTATGAAACTGTAGATTATAATTCAAATTTTAGTATCATACATTACTTAATTTAATTTAAAAGATAAACATTGATTTTTATGTGTCATGTGGTATGTTGAATGCAGCACTGGTTCAAATTAGATGTTTGTAATGTCTAAATAAAAAGTCTATAGTTTCTTACGAAATAGGAACTCAGATTACTGACATTGACAAGCTATAATATAAAATAAGAACCTCCTAGCTTTTCTATTTGGTTAGATATCACTCATGTAATAAATCAAACACTGTGGCCCCGCTCACCTCTTTCCATTTTTGGAAACCCTCCCTTATATACACTTACTTGTGTACATGACATGTGAATAAATAATTGAAAGCTCAGAATGTCCCCCTAGTGACTTTCTCAGCCATTTTAAAGTGTTACAGTGCCATTTCTTACTTTCCAACCAATATTTCAAGGAGGTAGGTTGTGTCTTTAGTCTGCTCAAAATTTCATATTTTTTTTACACCCAAATACAGTTTAGTTACTAAGCTTTATAAATTATAGTGGAATTCTATGGTATTAATATTGTAATTTATGATTTTTGGGTTATTCAACTGTGTGTATATATAAAACATAAAAAAACTATTTTGTTTCATATCCTCCACGTGCAAAATTTTGAAAGGCTTAGCAATTTACAACAAGCAACAAACAAGTACAAAAGTCGTACTTAAAAGAGATAATTGTTTGTTTTACTTATTTATTTACTGTTCTATGTTTTAGGAAAAATAAGCTTAACTTATTTGTAAATATTAATAATTTATATACACATATAATGTATAATAACTGAAATGTGACTGTATTTTACAAAATATTAGCCTACTAAAACACAGCTAAGACAGATCATTTTGTAAAGGTCAGTTTTATATTCTTGGATAAGGTAACATGACTGCATGTGCACCATGTCATTGTAAATTCTGTACTGTTATTCAGGCACAACTGATGAGTACCCTCACAGCTGAAACAAAGATGTAAATGTCTTCCTTGTATATTACAAATGGTTACTAAGTGAATAACAAAACGTGTGTATTTCTCATTGTTTTAAAGTAGTTCAGATTACAGTTAAGCATTCAGCTATATACATAAGACTATATACTTTTTGCTCATATTTTAAAATGGCAAAGGAGAAAGGCTGCAGAACAATAAAAATATGTAATATGAAATCAAGCAACCTACTTAGATATATTTCAGATTAGCCTTTAATAACATATCATGTAATATTTTTACTGGTAAGCTCTTATCTGCTAGTTTCCTCAAATACAGCAGAAATCTGGCTATAAAATATCAAGACGTAAATAAAATCAAGGTAAGAGCTTGAATAGATAATGAACAAAATTTATTATAAATGTACATTTCGACAAGATTATGTCATCATCAAGTACAAGTAGTTTACAGACACACATGAATATATATACAGCGTGGAACAAAGAGGTCACATGACTGGTCACTTAACAGCTTAGTAAAGATATCTTGATGCCACAAGGTGTTGGTTTAGGGTAGGGCTGTTTTGTTAAATTACGATAGCTTCCTTTATCTTGCATTTATTGATCTTTGGTTCTTTTCATTATTATTATGCTCGGTGAATCTCGTTTCCAATTTTTTTCCCGTTTCTCTAATGTACAATTCTGGACAGTTATTGCATGTTATTTTAAACATAATGTTGGTATTGTGTGATTCCACACAAGTTTTATTTTAAGGTAAAAGTGTGCCTTAGAATTAATACATTCTTTCATCATATTTCCTTTCTCAATGTTTTTTCTTTAACCAACTACAGTTCATTTTCCCGTATTTAGAAATTTAATTATTTGACAGCTACAGAAAACTATGATTCAAAACTGTCAATGAATTAGTTTACACATACCTGATCTCTCGGGATTGGTTGAGGTCACAGGGTAAGGAGGAGGTTTCTCGATTTCAGCCATAACAACTAAAATTAGATCAAAAGCAGTTTATTTTAATAGGTCAGTTAATCAAGTGCAAAATACTGCTCATTAATTCAGAAGTTGTATAAATAAGCTGTATTATTAATTAAAACCTTGTACTTCACAAACAAAAAAATTAATTTTTTCTTTCTGTATTATTAGTATCAATAGAAAAAAATATTCTAAACATCTGCTTAAACATACATATCTTTGAATATAAAAAATAAAGAAAGAGGTTTTTCAAAAAACAGGCATTCTGTTCTTTCCTATAAAATGTCCTACTGTATCTTTATATATATATATTTGTATGGATTTCTACAAAACATTATGTTACATATTTCAAAAACTTAACCAAATAAATATTAACCAAATCCTTCCATCTACAACTAACAGAAGCAAGAATGACATGACCATGTGGCCACTTCCGACACTGTAACAGGTTACCAGTATTCAAGAAGTGGTTTGTATAGGAAGTACCTTACATATGTAGAATAGGTTATGCAATTTTTCTATGAAGTAACATTTCATCATATCAGTTGTTAGAAGCATTATGAGGAGCCTCTTTCAGCTTTGGTAAACTTTTAACTGTCAGTGTCACTGACTGTCAGTATAGAGACCGAGATACTTCACCTCAAAATTTCATATATTTCCAAATTATTTCTTTGGGACCTGAGAATTTACAAGTAATTTTCAAAAATATGAAGATCTAGTATTGACATATTACTTACTATGCCAAAATTGTCTGGATATATCTTATAGATTGCATATGATATCAAACAGAGCTCCGTAGCACTTCATCGTGGAATAAACTGATAAGAATGGAAAATGATTTAAACATAATTTCTATATTAGTGTTAACTCACATTCAGAATATTCTTTATTAATTTTTACCCCATAGTTAGAGCTCAAATAAAAGTTAAAACACTTAAACAGTACAACTAAACGTAACTAAGATTAATAGTAGTAACTATTAATATTAAGAAACAGTAACTGAGTAAGACAATTTAAAGTAATAAACTTGTTATAACTATAACAGTACAAGACATGTACGCACAGACATTATTTCGCTATATGCATAACACTGAATTCGATCTATACATGAAACAAATACAACACACCTTGACGGTTCAAGTACACAGTTTGCAACAGCCTTACAATCGTATTACTAGTATTACACTCGATTCACTTACCTCTTATTTACAATCTTACGATTTACATTTATTTTCGACAATATGATAACTTCACTTTTATCACAGAAACCAAAACCAGCAAAATAATTGGTTAATCACACTTTATTATATTATCACGTGATATTAAAGGGACTTCCCGCAAAATTATATATATCACCATTAAAATATTTCTATAAACTCTCCATCGATGTAATTCAATTATATTAAGCTTATTACATTTAATGAAACAAAAATTTCACTAACAAAACATGGATATTAATTACAGTGTAAATTTGACAATTATTAAAAAAAAGTTTTCATTCTTCTTTTCGTTTTTAATTTTAATAATAACTTGTTGTAAACATAGAATATTTAATTTACTAATTATTAAGTTGAATGGCCATACAACATAGCCTTCTATTTTACAACTATATCCACGCGGTTAGTCAACGTGAGCTACCAACACCTTCCCCTATCCACCAACTGTAAAGTTAACCAAACCTGGCACATATTTAGTGCTGGTTATGTCCTGCAAATTCCAGAATTTGTGCTGTACTACAACTAGACTTATGGGGCAATCTTTATGAGGGAGGATAAGCATATATCGAACTTCGTGCTTTTTCTTGGTTGCAATGTTATTTACATTCTTAAAAGTATT
>NW_013675839.1:11792-13264 GCF_000517525.1 Limulus polyphemus
GGGAACGAAGTTAACCGTAAAATTAATTAACGACTGGAGACGTAACAGTAGTATATATAGATATTATATATATATATATATATACATATATTAGTTTTTTATTAATACTAGAGAATTAATGAATTTGTATTTATGTATAAGAATTTGTTTGTTTGGAATTAAGCACATAGCTACACAACGGGCTATCTGTGCTCTGCCCACCACGGGTATCGATGTATAAGAAAGATATTATAAACTATATAAAAATTAAAATTACAGTAAAGCATGGGTAACGGAACATTAATATTTTGAAAAGTCATTAATTGTTTATAATGTGTATAAGCGTTATTTTCCTTGTTAAAAGCTGTTCCGGATGTTATGATGGTTATACTATTTTATATTAACACAACTTTGGAGTCTCACAATGTCGTTACGATTCATATCGTCATGTCTGGTCATTCTCTACCTTTTCAACCGTTTATTTCATGATAGCCCTGCGGCATAGCTTCCATTGCCAAAGTCTCCGTTAGATGGCTGTCACGACTAAAGCACATCGTTTATTCCTGCTTACTTTCCATAATCCATCTAGTGTACAAAAAAGTCAGTTCACAGTGCCCGTTTCAACAATTCGATCACACAGAAATCTATAGGCATTATATCTGACGATTTGAACGGTATTTTTTCATAACGAATAGCAAGAATACCAGTTTCATTCTCCAGTTGTTCGAGGTATATGATGGTTGAACGGATTTGTTTGGAAGAATTTATGTCACTTTTCCAGACAGAGCTCTTTTTTTAGTTATGTTATGTACTACTGCCTACTGACCGTTGTGTTTGCCCACCTGTTACAAAACGCTGCACTTTACTTACTACAGTTAGGATACGACTTGTTTAGGGTTGCCAGACATCCCAGTTTTATCGGGACAGTCTCATAAATACATCAAACTGCCAGTCACATTGGATAACAAATGTAATAGGCCTACTTGATTTGTTCATTATTGTAACATGTACTCTCCTGCCATCAAACGTTTTCGAAAATTTAGCCTGTGCATGGTGAGAAACCCAGGTCTGAATGTGGAGACAGTTAAGGCAGTGCTCGTCATTAAAACACACTTTACACAATCATAAAAATTTCAAAGTAATGCTAAAACCTAAAAGTAGTATGTTTGAAAATGTTATGGATTCTTAAATACACCTAAGTATGAAGTAACCTATTTTAAGATAACGTGAATAAATAATTAAAGATCTAAACACCTCAATCAGATTCCCTCCAACTCTTTTTTTTTTCAGAGATCTTAACCTATCCTCGTATGACAACATTTCTATCCCAGGTATGATTTTAGTAGCCCTCCTCTCAACCCTTTCCAACAATTCAATGCTCATTATAAAGTAAAGAGCCCAAATGTGGCCTAACCAATGACATCATAACCTACTTAGCCTTATATTAAATATTGTTACGTCTCCGTTTGTTAATTAATTTTCCGTAACTTCGT
>NW_013675839.1:13274-16677 GCF_000517525.1 Limulus polyphemus
TCACTATCTATACACACATTACCTTAATCTCGCGTCTCGTTGTCCCCTCTTATATATACCAAACTACCCTATATCTAGCAAATACTAGAGCATTCGCCAAGATACGGTATAGTTCTAGAAACGTGTCGTCACTGTAGTCATGTGATCTCGATGACGCAACAATATATAACCTAAAGTCCTTTTTGCCCTGCCACTATTTGTTTGTTTGTTTGTAATCAAGCACAAAGCTACACAATGGGCTATCTGTGCTCTGCCCACCACGGGTATTGAAACCCGGATTCTAGCGTTGTAAGTCCGCAGACATACCGCTGTACCACTGGGAGGCACCCTGCCACTAACAATAGCAGTTTGCTTAAGTTGCCTAAGAGACTGACCAACCAGAACACCAAGATCTTTTTCTTCCTTAGCACTGTAAAGGTTATTCCCATCATGATTATACTTATAATTCAAAGTGTGATATCCCATAGTTATTACCTTACATTGATTATAATTAATAGTTATCTGCCAATTATTTGCTCAATCCAGTAAATAATTTAAATCTCTTTGTAAAGCAGTTGCATCCACCTCACAGCCTGCAACACCCAAGACTTTAATATCATCAACAAATTTAAATAATCTGTTGACCATTCTTTCATTTATGTTATTGTTGTAAATCAAAAAGGGCAAAGGTCCTGACATTGAGCCCAGAGGTTCCCCACTTGCAACATTAATCCAGTTTGACTGAACTCTATCTATCACAGTCTTCTGCTTTCTTACATCTTCAAAAAATGTAAAGAAATTGGTATTTCCCCAGTGACTCTATCCTGAATATCCAACGAAATTTTAAACTTTGTTAAATGATTTCGCAAAGCACCTTTTATCAGACTTTTCCCACCACTGATGTTATATTAATAAACCTATAATTACCATGACAATTTTTATCACCTCCTTTGAAAGAGGATTAACATTAGACAACTTCTAATCTTCTGGCACCCATTCACTATTCAAGGACTTAGATAAAAAAAAAAAAACCAAATGGATCAAATATCCAGTCCTTAACCTCTATCAAAACCCTTGGATAAATATTATCTGGCCTAGGAACTTTATCATTCTTTAAACTTCCCAATTTTGTCTTAACCCTTTGACTGTTTTAAATGTGCTTGAAATTTTTGTGAGCCATACACTGTATACAGAACACTCGCATTCAAGTGCCAGAGGTGGACTGTACCCTAAACAGCAGTCAGTGGGTTAATAAGTTCAGAATTAATGTGATCATTTTGTTCAATATTGTTTCCACCTGTTTAGGATGAGGAATATTCCATAAATCTTCATCAGTAAAAACTGAAGAATAATTTAATAACTAAGCCACCTCATAATCATCATTTATTAATCTTATCATTCCTCAAAAGCCCTACTCCATCCCCCTTAATGTATTTGTAGAAATACTTACTATTAATTCTTACATTTTTAGTCAACCCTTTTTCCTATAGTTTTTTATTTCTTAATTTCCCATCTCTTCTGTTCTTCTATAATCCTCCAAATCTCCAACCAGTCAACTTAAAATTATTTTATTTAATTTTATCCTTTATACCCATTGTGAACCAACCTGGGTTTTTACTTCCAGATACCCTTTTTTTTTCTAAATGGAATATGTTTATCTTGAATTTACTTTTAAAACTATTTCCATATTTAATCAGCATCTCCAAATAATTAGGTGGCCCGATTCACAGAAGGTTTGTTTGTTTGTTTTTAATTATGCACAAAGCTACACAAGGGCTATCTGTGCTCTGCCCACCACGGGTATCGAAACCCGGTTTCTAGCGTTGTAAGTCCGCAGACATACCGCTGTGCCACTGGGGGGCTCACAGAAGGTAATTTTTGTCTCATTATTTCTTATTTCCATATGAAAGAAAACATCAAATGTAATTGAGTAATTATCAGATGATCCCTAGTCTCCACTCTATCAGTCATTTCTCTATTAGAAGTTAACAATAAATCTAAATTAGTATTCTTCCCAGTAGGTTCCCTAAACATTTGAAGAACAGTTTCTAAAACCCCGTCTTCCCTCACGGGGAATATTAAAATCTCATTAACAGTTGAATTCTTTATCTCACTGTAGTTTCATCAACTAATGGTCTGAAACAAAAACCAAATAAAAGCTTTTCCTCTTATACCAACTAACAGACACCCAAACAGATTCAACCTGATTACTGTTAACTTTGATATCCTCAAATTGAACAGACTGTAGCTCATGTTTTACGTATAAAGTCTTCCCATCTTTTTCGTACTCTGTCCCTACTAAAAAGAAACCTATAACCATGCATTTCAAAGAAATTCCTGTCATCAAAATTGTCTACGTTTAGCCACGTTTCAGTTATTCCCATTTTATTAAAATCCTCTGTACTTTAAGGTCAACCATTTTATTTCTTATACTTCTAGAATTACAATAATAACAGTTTAGCCTTCTATTAAAATACATTTGTAATTTGTCCCCACACTATATCCCCCTCTACATTTTATTATTCTCTCCTTCTCCACTGTCTAATCCTAGTTTAAAATTACCCTTACAGTTGAGTTAATAGCCCCTGCAAACAAGCCAGCCCCTACCTTAAATAAATATAAATCTTCCATACCAAAAAGCTCTCTTTTCACATAGAACTGATCCCACAAACCCAATCAGTTTTTTGTTGTGCCTAGTCTCACTTATGTAATAAATTTTTATACCTAACTTAGTGTCCATTAGTCAGCTGGATGTTAATTTTGTGAAAAGAGGTTACTAGAGTAGTTCCATACCATTAAATATGAATTTGAGATAAAATACTTTACAACTGTTTAGACTTTAAAGAGTATTACTGCTTTAAATTAGTGAATATAGAATACTAACTTGTTCTTATCAGTGTATAAAACTTAGATTTTTGATGTTAACCTTACTGTTTGGAATTCTTGCAGTAGTGAAATATTTCTTGAACTGAGATTATTAAACTAAGTATAGTTGTTATTGGTTTGGTTGGTTGTTATTAACCACAGTTAGGTATCTGTGCTCTGTCCCACGTTAGTACTGAAACCTAACCTTTAGTATTTTAAGCTGGGAGACTTACCATTGAGCTACCGGGAGTCAACTATGTGTGGACTGGTATTTGTTTTTATAGTACTGGAGAGGAGATCCCAACACGAAAATGAAACGTAAAATAACACCTTAAAATTGGCAACATGTGTGGTAAAAAACTTTGTGCTGCCTCTTTTATAATTTTTTTCTCTCCAACAGGTGTGGTAAAAAACGTTGTGCTGCCCCTTTTATAATTTTGTTTTCTCTCCAACAGGTGTGGTAAAAAACGTTGTGCTGCCCTTTTTATAATTTTGTTTTCTCTCCAACAGGTGTGGTAAAAAACGTTGTGCTGCCCTTTTATAATTTTGTTTTCTCTCC
>NW_013675839.1:17108-20288 GCF_000517525.1 Limulus polyphemus
TGGTAAATAACTTTGTGCTGCCCCTTTTATAATTTTTTTCTCTCCAACAGGTGTGGTAAATAACTTTGTGCTGCCCCTTTTATAATTTTTTTCTCTCCAACAGGTGTGGTAAATAACTTTGTGCTGCCCCTTTTATTATTTTTTTTCTCTCCAACAGGTGTGGTAAAAAACGTTGTGCTGCCCCTTTTATAATTTTGTTTTCTCTCATTTATTTAGTTTTTTATTAGAATCCTGACATTTTTTGATTGGTATTGTTTCAAATTTTTGTCTGATATCCATGATCTTATTTTGACTTACTTGTTCTCAATATCAATCAACAGTAATTACCGTTTTGTTTGTCACTACTCAGTTTCCTACAAATGAGGATAATATTCCGTATCATACTGAAAACTTTCACAGGACACAAATGCAACAGAAATCTGTTTATGTACATTCGTATATATATACTTTATTTGAAAGCAATAAAGGTACACAAGAAACTCCATTAATAATTTGTACAGTAAATAACACAAATAAGGAAAAATTATCTAGCTCTGATAAACACATCAAATCTCATTTACTTATTTAATCTTATATTATAAACAGGTCAACAACAGGTCATTCACAATTCTCGAAGTTTTGTTTTAGGACTAAACACCAAATCCACATTCTGCCAGTGAAAACCGCTTTTGACAAGATTGTGAGACCTAAACAAATGTCCAAAGACTGCGAGTTCACACCAGAATTATATTTTCATTTCTAACTCACCATGTATAAGTAAAATGAAAGGTGATTTCCTGTAGTTAAAACTTAAGTACATCAATAATTCATAATCAGTCTCATGTATTACTGTTAAAATCAATTAAAAAAACATAATGTTTATTTTTAAACTGTTTAAAAGTTTTTTGTTAAAGGCTCCTTTATTACATACACCAAGTGAGAAATTTTAAAAACATTTAGAAACTGCATAAAATAAATTGTTTTATTAAACTGATTTTAAGCATTATCAAATTCACTTCATTCAACTGTTTACCTCAAAATGTAATTGTAATATCAGATAATGGTTTTATACTTGCCAGTTATTTTAAACAACGAAAAACTTTTAAGTTGGAATGTAAATTATTTTCACTGCTGTGCAATTTAATTGTTTTAAAGAAAAAGTACAACCAAAAAGAACAACTTATTACTGGTTGTGTGCGTGTATAATGGGATAGCTCACTGATTTAACATGAATTTCTTTGGCTATTAAAACCTTTTTATTTTATTACTAATAATGAAACACAAACATATATATTATGTTAATCTCTTTATAGAGAATATTTACTGATTACAGCATCAACTCTAACACTATCAAATTCTGGAATGTCTACTGACCATTAGTTTATTTAAAACTACAAAATAAAAGAAACAGACAGCTAAAGATCAGTGCAAACATTCCATTTGATTATCTTCATGCTTCAATACCTATTCAAGTTTTACTGAGATTCTAAGAAAGCCTTTCAAATACGGATTGTTTTATTTGAAATTGTAAATACCTATAAAAATTAACAATACTTGCATACTTTAGCAGTGTAAGCTTAACCTGTCTAACATGACAACTAAAACACAGTTGATCCACAAAGGCCACAGTTAATACTATATCCAAGTATCTCTACAAATCTCGGCTTTTCCGCGTTGTAAGTGTGTGTGTTTATTTAGCTTCTTCTCACATTTAGTTTAACTGTCAAAAAATAAATATACAATTTTCTGTCCATCATATTGAAAACGTGAGACATTCCCATATTTTGTTATCCACTCATGGTTGTAAATTCTCAAACCATTTCTTTTTATCAGTTAAACTTATTTGAAATAAAATCATTCTAACTAAATAAGAGAGTAGCGAAAGGTTATCTACAAATGTGTTTGATCTTTTTTAACCATATCAAACGTGTTGACTAAACTGATAAATGATGTTTGTAAACCAAAATACAACCACTGGTCACGGAATATCCTATTTATGTTTCATCCACAAACTACGTCACTTTCAAATACACTGAAATTAACAGTTTGTTAGATCCACACTTTAAAATGATACATCTTTTAACAAAGTAACAAGACACGCCAACAGTGAAAGTAACTATTTACTGCTACAAAACTAACAGCATTAACGATTCATGACCAGTAATATTCAGTTCTATTCAAATTTCCTATGTTTATCATCTATTGATTGCACTTGGCACGTAAACTTTGAAAAGATGAATACTATAACAAATAAAAAAGTCTACATTCTCTACCAATTAACTATTTTCAAGTCTCAAGGTAAGGTAAATATTTCTGATATTGATGTTTTAAATTGATATGCAGCCTAATGTCTATGGCAGGCACATTTTCATCACAACGCCAAATATTAAAATTATTTCACAGTTTATATCACTAGATACCATTATTTGATGGAAATTCAGCTTTAGGGAAAAAAATTATTGTTTTTAAGCTATTCAGAAAGCATTTTGTAAAACATTTTATAAAAGTAAAATTTACAGACTAGTACCAACAGGTTCCCGACTGTTGTATAACTGGAGCTTGACCGAGACAAATCACCTATGTTCTAGGAGATTATACACTTCTCCAATGTCTGTATAAGTCTGTTCTTCAATGATGTACATCACTTTATACTTGAGTCGGACTTTCTCCTGCAATTATACAGAAAACCTTGTTTCATAAGGTTTTGTTAGTTTACACTTACCAGGCTATAAGATGATATTCAAGCTACTATTATATAAGGTTTTGTTAGTTTACACTTACCAGGCTATAAGATGATATTCAAGCTACAATTATATAGAAGACCCCTTTCATAAGGTTTTGTTAGTTTACACTTACCAGGCTATAAGATGATATTCAAGCTACAATTATATAGAAGACCTGTTTCATAAGGTTTTGTTAGTTTACACTTACCAGGCTATAAGATGATATTCAAGCTACAATTATATAGAAGACCTGTTTCATAAGGTTTTGTTAGTTTACACTTACCAGGCTATAAGATGATATTAAAGTTACAATTATATAGAAAACCTTGTTTCATAAGGTTTTGTTAGTTTACACTTACCAGGCTATAAGACGATATTCAAGCTACAATTATATAAAAGACCCCTTTCATAAGGTTTTGTTAGTTTACACTTACCAGGCTATAAGACGATATTCAAGCTACAATTATATAAAAGACCC
>NW_013675840.1:0-2712 GCF_000517525.1 Limulus polyphemus
CCAGCAGCCAGTACAAAAGGCCTTAACAGGAGTTTATCCACACCAGCCAGTAACAAAAGGCCTTAACAGGAGTTTACCCACCAGCAGCTAGTAACAAAAGGCCTTAACAGGAGTTTATCCACCACCAGCCAGTAACAAAAGGCCTTAACAGAAGTTTATCCACCACCAGCCAGTAACAAAAGGCCTTAACAGGAGTTTATCCACCACCAGCCAGTAACAAAAGGCCTTAACAGGAGTTTACCCACCAGCAGTCAGTAACAAAAGGCCTTAACTGGAGTTTACCCACTACCAGTCAGTAACGAAAAGCCTTATCTTACCTACAACATACAGCAACTACAAGTTTGGCGTAAAAAAGTTGATGGAATATAAGCTTCCAAAGCGTTTTTAATTGGTTGTCCCGGGCCAAACTTGGCATTGAAGAATTGTGCAGGTTAATTTGTTGCTAATACGTTTCGATATTATTATTGTTTGTGACGTTTTTCTTTTAGGGGTTATAAGATGATTATGGATGAAAATTGTTGATAGTTCCTGGCATTCCTCCTTCTTACCTTTGACTGAATGACACCCTGAAAACAATAACGTCAATCAAGTGACTTTTATCATTGATTCGTAAAATATAAAGCTAGCGGATATGACGTAGTGGATAGCGTGTCACGTGTCAGATCGAAAGGTCCAAGGTTCGAACCACGATATGTCACTAAACATAAACCACACTTTAAGGTGCTTTTTAAATATATAACTGTGGCATTCAATCCTGCTATTCAATTGGGTAAAAGTTGCCATGTAGGTGGCGGGTGTTTTTAATTGATTTTCCTCCATATGGTCATAGGAATGACTATGCCTAAAGTTAAGAGCCTCTGACCTGGTTTATAGCCTATGTAACGTTTACGTCCAGACTGAAGATAAGAAATATTATCCTCTTGGTAGATTATTTAGTTTATCATAACGACTTGGATACACTAATACAGTAGCGTGTAGCTGCAGAAACTAGCCACGGACGTTTAACATCCACCCATTTAGTTCTCGACAAATTCTTCAACATTCTACAGTGCAAAGCTTAAAGGTTGGTGGAATATATAACACACCCTTGAAGTGGAAATACATCTGTATTATAAAGTTGCTAAGGGTTCAGGGAGAAGAAGGGAACTTTCAGTGTTAACCAAGGAAGAGGAAAACGTTCACAGTAGGACGTTTAGGACAGCAATTGGCTCCAAAACTATATCCCAACTAAAGCCATAGCAAAGTCACAGAATACTTTGGTTATGAACAAAAACCCTCACAGAAGGTTTTGGTTATGAACAAAAACTCTCACAGGAGGTTTTGACTACGAACGAAAACCCTCACAGAAGGTTTTGGTTACGAACGAGAACCCTCTGACATAAAAAAGTTAGTGCTATGGAGTTGAACATATCTCTATCCACAAGATACATAATAGACGAGGATTTAAAGTTGCCACACCTCGCCATCAATGGTTGTTTTCACGAAAAAGATGGCCGAAGAACCTGAAGTCACAACAATCTCCTCAAGTAACGAGATCAAACGATGTAATTCCAATGGACTTTTGTGTCTTTGGTCTGATTAAAAAGTGCTGTTTTGGAAGTTTACGTCCTTGAACAATGGTGAGGGTCTGTAGAAAGTTTTCAAGACGAATGGCTTCGTCGTCCTTCACAGTAGCTTGTTACAATGAAAATCTGAATGTAATATGTTATCATGGTCACTTGCACTGGTGAAAATGATCGAGGAAGTAGTTCCAAGGATAACGAGAAGCGTCGTTCTTATAATGTTAAACCTCACTAATAACATGGCTGAATTTATAAAATTGTATGGAAGCAATGATTAATTTTTGAATTAATCATTTGAAAAGAACAGCATTTTTTTCTTTCATTAGTTCTTGGTTTGCTGCTAGAGTTCGTTTTGCTATTTGTTCGTGTTGTTTTGCACTAAAATTTTTTTCATTTGTCTTCTTTCTTATGAAATATAAGTCTTGTGCATGCGTAAACAAAAAGACTAAAAACACTAAAATTGTAACCTTCTAGAACTCATGTTGTTGTTTTTCTTTTTTTAATTTCCCTTAACGCATAAAGTGTAGTAGGTTTTCCTTGTGGCCTTCACTTGAACATATTCGGTATTGGTAGCTTTCATCAGTACGTACCGAAACCAGAATCATAATGTTTTTTTACAATCGATTACTTCCTTATCCTGATATACTTGAATTATCTTTCTTCTGGGTTATTTCCAAGAAACCTATATATAATCCAAGAACTTATCTAAAAACAGTTTCAATGAGTTAAAAAAAACGTATAATAAGAAACGACCTTAGCAACTGTGTCATGCAGTAATTACATCTTACCCCTCGATCACTGATCGCATGGTTAACGATCTGGATCTTGTAAAAAAGCAGTATAAAAAGTTGATGTTCTTGTAATACTTTTCCAAGTTTTGCCGCTACGTTCTCCCCCTCCCCTCACCCACCTTCATCATCGAAGTAGGTAGACACACTATAATATAAAACCAAACATAGAGTGTAAAATCGCACAAATACGTGTTTCAGTAAGATAAACATTCAAGTACACCATCTGACATCGAGTGTTTTTCAAAGTATGCCTTTTCAAAGGGTTTATACATCATTTGGCATTAAGTTTCTTTCAATATGTGTATTTCCAAAGAGTTTATACATCATTTGGCATTAAGTTTCTTTCAATATGTGTATTT
>NW_013675840.1:3576-8767 GCF_000517525.1 Limulus polyphemus
GTACATGTTCCCAGATCCTTCGATAGTCTATATCTCCCATAATAAAGAAGTACATGTTCCCAGATCCTTCGATAGTCTATATCTCCCATAATAAAGAAGTACATGTTCCCAGATCCTTCGATAGTCTGTATCTCCCATAATAAAGAAGAAGTACATGTTCCCAGATCCTTCGCTAGTCTATATCTCCCATGATAAACAAGTACATGTTCCCAGATCCTTCGCTAGTCTATATCTCCCATGATAAAGAAGAAGTACATGTTCCCAGATCCTTCGATACTCTGTATCTCCCATAATAAAGAAGTACATGTTCCCAGATCCTTCGATAGTCTGTATCTCCCATAATAAAGAAGAAGTACATGTTCCGGGAATTGTTGATGGTCAGGTTCTTCTAGAATAAAGAGTAGACAAGTCAGAAAAATGTTGTTGGTCAAAATGAACAGGAATAAAGAGAAGAGGCCGTATTCAAAGTACTTTTAATGGTCAGTATGTCTTGGAGTGAAGACAAGAAAACGTATTCAGAGCACTATTCGTGGTCAGTATGTCTTGGAGCGAAGAGAAGAGGACGTATTCGGGGTACTGTTCGTGGTCAGTATGTCTTGGAGCGAAGACAAGAGGACGTATTCGGGGTACTGTTCGTGGTCAGTATGTCTTGGAGCGAAGACAAGAGGACGTATTCGGGGTACTGTTCGTGGTCAGTATGCCTTGGAGTAAAGAGAAGAATACATTATTTAATTTTTTTAAAGTTTGTCATGCTACCAATTTCTGACATAAGGGTAGCGACGCGTGGCTCAGTAATTATCGTACCTGACTGTGAATATGAATGGTTCAAAGTTCGTAACCCGTTGTGGCAAATCGTGCTTACCACTTTCAAGTCATGGGTGCATTATAAAAGTGACTGTCGAATTCTTAAATTGCAGTAGCCCAAGAGATTTGACAGAGGGAGATGTTGACTAGCTGCCATTTTCCTAGTCTATCCGTTCAAAATTAGTGATGGCTAGCTGATATTGCTATTTACTTACTGTGTGATTGTTCCCCCATTCATATGTACCTCTTCTAGCAGTGTTTTCAACACAACAAAAAGCTACACTTTCACTCTTCAGCCTTAAACAGGTCTGTTTAAGATACTACATAGATATTATAAACAGTTGTCTGTTTAGGATATTATATATATTTTATAGCAGTTGTTTGTTTAGGAGATTGTAAAGATGTTAGCAACAGTTGTCTGTTTGAGACATTATACAAATGTCACCAACAGTTATTTCTTTAGTATATTATACAGTTGTTATCAACAGCTGTTTGTTTACTACGTTATAGAGATATTTCCAAAAGGTGTCTGTTTAATTCATTATAGAGAGGTTAGCAACTGTTGCCTGTTTTAGGTATAATAGAGATGTAACATAATGAATTATATTAGACTCAGTCTTCCTATTTCCCATTACTTTACCTTTAATCTTTCGAATACAGCCTGGACTTATTCGTGAATACGACTACAAGGTTTTGGTTTTTACGAACTACAAAATTAATAACATTCTTGAGTGAGCGTTATTCTTCAAGATGTGATAAGAAAACAGGGATAAATGATAATAACATTGTTGATTCAGTTTCTGTTTATTTCACCTTAACCAAATATACACTCAAGGTCGTTGTTAGGCCTCTTGTAATGATAAATTAATGCATGGTAAGTATGACTTTGAAAACATCTTGTGGTCACTATAATCTTCTATGATTTAAATATTTGAAAAAGAACATTTGTTACTAATGTTCTTTCTCATTGTTTACAGTATTGCCTTTTGTTTGATCACTCAAGTTATATATTTTTTATACGTAAGTTACAAGTCTCAGTATATTTTTGTATACTCTACAACTACCTACCACTGGTTTTTAACGTACATTCGTAATCTCCCAGTAGGACAAATCTCGGGTAATCATGCTTGTAAAGGTAACCACACGTTAACTTTATTACCTGTTCTACTATACCCTTTACATTTATAAATATAAAGTAGGTCAGTTCTAAAAAAAACGAGAAAGCATTACACACATACAAACTATTATGGGTTCTGGTTGAAAACTCGTGTTAACTCGATGGTAAACCATCAGTTCTAACAGAGTAAAGACGTTACAGGTGAATAAATTAACTAAAACATCACAACGTTCATAATCGTACAATCACGCTTTATCTGTGGTCTCATCAAACAACTCTACGTGTTTCTGTGACGGCATCATCACGAGGGACGCGTCTGCCATCAACGATTCGTGTCGTGATAAAGCGAGTTACGAAATACGTAAAGTTGTTCAATGAACCCGGTGTCGTATTTAATATATGACTGTCCAATTGTATTGCTGTGGTGTTTTTAGTTTATTTAACTTATACAGAACTACCGTCTTTTCCATAATTAAGTTATAAATGATTTTGACAAGCAGGTCTATTATACATAATGCTTTTTGTTTTGTTTGTTTTCCGGGTTTTCTTTTGTCATTAATTATATTTTATCATCCTATTAAGTTTACTTTCCCACAAAAAAAAGAAACTTTCTGCATTATTGAACTATGTTACTTTTTGTGTATATATGTATAGAGCCCCAGTGGCTCAACGATAAGTCTGAAGGCTTATGACGGTAAAAACCGTGTTTCGTTATATATATTTACATATATACAATTAAATATTTACTATACTAGATTCCTGTTCCTATATGCACCGGTGGCTCAATGTTAAGTCATTGGGTTTATAACGCTAAAATTTGGGTTTCGTTACTCGATGTGGGTAGAGCATAGATAGCTCATCGTGTAGGTTTGCACTTAACGACAAACAAACTAAGCCTATATAAATACTGAGTGGTACTAAGTTTAAGTTTGTGTGCATAAACACCATAAGTGTGCTTTACAAAAGGTTTGAGGGAGAAAAAAGCGGACTGACCTCATATTGGCCCCTCAATTCAGCTGGGCGCAATATTCTTTACTTGTTAATCAGGCCTGACTGAAAAAAATTTCCATAAACTGAATTCGGCGCCATCCCAAAACGTTCTCCTGATAAGTATTGTGTTATTGTTTTAAGTTTACTTTCACAGAAATATATACTAAATTTAAGTTTACTGCATGAATACAGTGTTATTGTATTAAGTTTAATTTCCAGTTATTGATTGATAAGTATATTATAATAATATTTCACTATTGTTACGCCTCCGTTCGTTAGTTAATTTTCCGTAAAGATTCTTTCCGAAGAAACTTTACCGATACAAGTCCTGTCTTAAATAAAACTGGTTTATTCTTTCTGAATACAACTTTGCGATACACTTAATTTCCACAGTCGCGCTATAACAAACGCTATATTTCACAACGTACGTCTCACGTGTTCAACAATACGTCTGTCTCTGTCCGCAGTTCAATTACACATTATCTTGATGCCGTCACGTCTTGACCGTCTTATATATACAAGACTACCGCATATCGAGTAACCTCCCGAGGATTCACAAACGTTCTAGAAGCGCGTGACGTGTTACTAGAGTCACGTGACCTCCGCTGTCGTAACATTATCTTTACCGATATTCTACTATAAGTTATGTCTTAATGTTTCACTGTTTTAATTGATATTGTACTATAAGTTATGTCTTAATGTTTCACTGTTTTAATTGATATTGTACTATAAGTTATGTCTTAATGTTTCACTGTTTTAATTGATATTGTACTATAAGTTATGTCTTAATGTCACTGTTTTAATTGATATTGTACTATAAGTTATGTCCTAATATTTCACTGTTTTAATTGATATACTATAAGTTGTGTCCTAATATTCCACTATTTTAACCGATGTTGTACTATAAGTTATGTCCTAATATGTCACTGTTTTAATTGATATTGTACAATAAGTTATGTCTTAATATATCACTGTTCTAATAGATATTGTACTATAAGTTGTGTCCTAATATTCCACTGTTTTAACCGATGTTTTACTATAACTTATATCCTAATATGTCACTGCTTTAATTGATATTGTACTATAAGTTATGTGCTAATGTTTCACTGTTTTAATTGATATTGTACTATAAGTTATGTCCTAATATTTCACTATTTTTTCGATATTGTACTATAAGTTATGTCTTAATGTTTCACTGTTTTAATTGATATTGTACTATAAGTTATATCCTAATATTTCACTATTTTTTCGATATTGTACTATATGTTGTGTCCTAATATTCCACACGTCCTTAGAGATATACAAAAGACAGGAAATTGCTCTTAATTGAATGAAGTGTAAAGAGTTATGAAACTCCCAAAAAATGCAGGTTTTTATTGAGCAGCACTTGTATATATATATATATATATTTCTACAAACTAATGGGCCACATCAAAAGGTACATGAACTTTACTTCGTAGCAACACCTAGAAAGTGTGGCCTACAAAAAATAGGCACGAATGAAGGATAGGAAGTTTCATGGGTCACGTGAGAGAAACCAGCGCCATCTATGTAAGAAACAGGAGATCGGGTAATTTTGCATCCGGCAAAAAATACGGTCCATACAGGTTCGAACTTTTCTTGGATCGCTTTACTCCAAGTTCGTTGAGGGAAAGTAACATGCTCAAAAAAATAGTATTTTCCACCCTGAAAACAAAAAATAAGGATAATATCGCAACAAATATCTCCCACAAAGAGAAAACATTTAAATAAGAAAGCTCGGAATATTGCGCAATGCTGGTAAACGTGGGAAGTCCTTCTTGGGAATATAATGTTTTAAAAGCTGTTAAAAGAGTTGATATTTACTAAATATCTCTGACAGGGATTTTAGGATATGTGTAGATGGTTGTACACTTAATACATTAAAAACGTTTTAGGTTGCTTTACAGTAGGTAGTTTATGAAATGTTTTGGTAGCTGTACGGTAGTAGTTCATGACGTGTTTAGATGGTTGTACAATTTGATTGTTAAGGAAGTGTCTCTTTACAGCTACCTTAGTTTATGAAACATAAACCATTACCGTACAGCTACCAAAACACTTCCTAAACAACCAACTGTACAACCATTTGAACACTTTATAAACTATACCGTACAGCTACCAAAACACTTCCTAAACAACCACTGTACAACCGTTTGAACACTTTATAAACTAATACCGTACAGCTACCAAAACACTTCCTAAACAACCTACTGTACAGCCATCTAAACGAAACGTTTAGATGGCTGTACCAGTAGGTTGTTT
>NW_013675840.1:9541-14683 GCF_000517525.1 Limulus polyphemus
TTTGGTAGCTGTACGGTATTAGTTTATGAAACGTTTAGATGGCTGTACAGTAGGTTGTTTAGGAAGTGTTTTGGTAGCTGTACGGTATTAGTTTATGAAACGTTTAGATGGCTGTACAGTAGGTTGTTTAGGAAGTGTTTTGGTAGCTGTACGGTAGTAGTTTATGAAACGTTTAGATGGCTGTACAGTAGGTTGTTTAGGAAGTGTTTTGGTAGCTGTACGGTAGTTGTTTAGGAAATGTTTAGATGGTTGTACAGTAGGTTGTTTAGGAAGTGTTTTGGTAGCTGTACGGTAGTAGTTTATGAAGTATTCACATGTTTGTACAGTAGGTTGTTAAAAAAATGTTTAGATGGTTGTACAAAACATGATATTACAAAATGTTTAGACAGCTGTACAATAGGTAGTTTTAGGAATGTTTAGATTGCTATACAGTAAGTAGTTTAGGAAGTGTTTTGGTGAGGTACATTAATTAATTTATTTTGAAAGTTTACAGTAATTAAATCAGGAAATGTTAGATGGTTTTACATATATGAAATGTTTAGGCAACTGTACGGTAGGTGGCTCCGCACAAGGTAATATTATATTAATGGTTACAGGCAGACGTGGAAGTGATATAGTGTTGATAAGACATTAACATTTTCAAGACTATGATGCCAATAAGAAAGACCACTCACATTATTACTTAGTATTATTAATAATAGTGTTCTATACTTACTGGAGTCAACATTCATTAGTACTTTAGTATTGTCAACAATAATGTTTTATACTTACTGGAGTCAACATTCATTATTACTTTAGTATTGTTAACAATAATGTTTTATACTTACTCGAGTCAACATTCATTATTACTTTAGTATTGTTAACAATAATGTTTTATACTTACTGGAGTCAACATTCATTATTACTTTAGTATTGTTAACAATAATGTTTTATACTTACTCGAGTCAACATTCATTATCACTTTAGTATTGTTAACAATAATGTTTTATACTTACTCGAGTCAACATTCATTATTACTTTAGTATTGTCAACAACAATGTCTTATACTTACTGGAGTCTACATACACTATTACTTTAGTATTGTTAACAATAATGTTTTATACTTACTCGAGTCAACATTCATTATCACTTTAGTATTGTTAACAATAATGTTTTATACTTACTCGAGTCAACATTCATTATTACTTTAGTATTGTCAACAACAATGTCTTATACTCACTGGAGTCAACGTTCATTATTACTTGGTTTTACTAAAAATACTGTTCTATACTCACTGGAGTCAACGTTCATTATTACTTGGTTTTACTAAAAATACTGTTCTATACTCACTGGAGTCAACGTTCACTATTACTTAGTTTTACTAAAAATACTGTTCTATACTCACTGGAGTCAACGTTCACTATTACTTAGTTTTACTAAAAATACTGTTCTATACTCACTGGAGTCAATACTCTCAAAATTTCTTTCAGTGTTTCCTGGATACTGGTAACCGAGCACATGACGTAGGTTGACGTCACAGCGTCCACACTATTATCAGGAATATCTTTCATGTCTTCCGCTCCACAGCATAAGAGTTTTTCGACCACAACATGCTGATTCTTTTTTAAACTGTGAGCTTTGTCAAAGTAGGAGTGGAAGTAAGGGTTAGGGTCGACGCCTATGAATCGGCACTTGTCAGGGTAAAACTCCAAGTTACAACCATGAGCTGCTCCAATCTCCAGGATCCGGATCGTCTCTTCTTTACGGAGATCCGGATCGTGCGAGACCATCCTTTGAAGTCCTTCAAAGTGTTCTCTTTTCATATTGAAGGTAAGGATTTCAGCAACAGGATTCCAGATGTTGGAGTGGAACCAGGCAAACCAACGAGTACGCAGATAAGTATTGTACTTAAGTACAAAGAAGAAGCAAATTAAAAAGGCCATAGTTGGCAATATCAAATAGGATAGCACGGCCTGCATTATCTTCAGTACAAGTCCAGTCATCGTTACTACAACCATGTCGTTCGACTAACTGCCGAGAATCGGTTCTCACCAATGTAAGTTGCTAGCAGTCTAGGTTACATCAGGAAAAGACAAGCTGGGATTGGTGGTTATCTGGGTAACCTGTTCCATTGCTGTTAGAGCATTGATCTGGTAAAATATGCCCCTGGACTTGATTTTTAACTCTTATTGCATCTTACTCCTTTAAAACCGGTTGTTTTTTTTCGTTACTAAGTTATTTTCGGAAACACTTGCTCTTAGATGTGTTTTAATATTCTTCGTTCTTGTCACGAAACTCTTGCAAACTAAAAATATAAGATGAAGTAGGATGTGTCACAAAGAAAACACGTGATGAAGTAATATGTGCACAAACTAAAAAAAGAACGAGTAATATATGTCACAAACTAAATATATGAAGAGTAGTATGTGTCATAAAGAAAGCACAAGGTAGAGTAGCTTGTATCACAAACTAAATATAGAATTAAGTAATGTATGTGTCACAAACTAAACATAGAATAGAGTACTTTGTGTGTCACAAAAACGATAAAATTATTTGTGTCACAAACTAAACGTAGGATAGAGTATATTGTGTCACAAAGTAAATATATCATATAGAATAGTTTCTATTCAAACTAAATGTAGAGTAGAGTATATTGTGTCAAAAGGAAATATAATATATAGAATAGTTTCTGTTCAAACTAAATGTATGATAGAGTATATGGTGTCACAAGGTAAATATATTATATAGAATAGTTTTGTTCAAACTAATGTAGGGTAGAGTATACTGTGTCACAAAGTAAATATATTATATAGAATAGTTTCTGTTCAAACTAATTGTAGGGTAGAGTATATTGTGTCACAAAGTAAAGCCCCCATTGGCACAGCGGTATGTCTGCGGACTTATAACGCTAGAATCCGGGTTTCGATACCCGTGGTAAGCAGAGCACAGATAGCCCATTGTGTAGCTTTGTGCTTAATTACAAACAAACAAACACAAAGTAAATATAATATATAGAATAGTTTATGTTCAAAACTAAATATGGAATAGAGTATATTGTGTCACGATGTAACTCATAAGTCGATGTATCGTGTGTCATAAACAAAGTACTTTGTGAAACACTCAAAATAACCAGATCCATTTTATTTGTATATAGAAAAACAACTGCCGTTTTTCTAAACAGTGCCTGGCTGTTGTCAAGACTCAATCTCTCTTTAAATGTCATCAGCTGTCAATCAAAATTCACGTAATCAATCTCTCTTTAGATGTCATCAGTTGTCAATCAAAATTAACGTAATCAATCTCTCTTTAAATGTTATCAGTTGTCAATCAAAATTAACGTAATCAATCTCTCTTTAAATGTCATCAGTTGTCAATCAAAATTCACGTAATCAATCTCTCTTTAAATGTTATCGGCTGTCAATCAAAATTCACGTAAACAATCTCTCTTTAAATGTCATCAGCTGTCAATCAAAATTCACGTAATCAATCTCTCTTTAAATGTCATCAGCTGTCAATCAAAATTCACGTAAACAATCTCTCTTTAAATGTCATTAGCTGTCAATCAAATTCACGTAATCAATCTCTCTTTAAATGTCATCAGCTGTCAATCAAAATTCACGTAATCAATCTCTCTAAAAATGTCATCAGTTGTCAATCAAAATTCACGTAATCAATCTCTCTTTAAATGTCATCAGTTGTCAATCAAAATTCACGTAATCAATCTCTCTTTAAATGTCATCAGCTGTCAATCAAAATTCACGTAATCAATCTCTCTTTAGATGTCATCAGTTGTCAATCAAATTCACGTAATCAATCTCTCTTTAAATGTCATCAGTTGTCAATCAAAATTCACGTAATCAATCTCTCTTTAAATGTCATCAGTTGTCAATCAAAATTCACGTAATCAATCTCTCTTTAAATGTCATCACTGTCAATCAAAATTCACGTAAACAATCTCTCTTTAAATGTCATCAGCTGTCAATCAAAATTCACGTAATCAATCTCTCTTTAAATGTCATCAGCTGTCAATCAAAATTCACGTAAACAATCTCTCTTTAAATGTCATCAGCTGTCAATCAAAATTCACGTAAACAATCTCTCTTTAAATGTTATCAGCTGTCAATCAAAATTCACGTAATCAATCTCTCTTTAAATTTCACAAACCACATTCAACATTCCTAATAAGATGAGTAAAAAAAACGAAATGTGTAACATGTCTTTAAAACCAGTAAACCCCCCTCCCAGTATGTCTGCGGACTTACAACGCTAGAAACCGGGTTTCGATACTCGTTGTGGGCAGTGCACAGATAGCCCATTGTGCTTAACCCCAAACAAAACCAGTAACGGATGAAGTTCTTAACCGTTCATGTACTTTCAAATATAAAGCTCGTGAAGTTGAAGTTGTAACAGATCTTTTTAAGATTTCTAGTCGCCATTGCTACAATTTTCTCATCTTTAGTATACTGTAATCGTTTTAAAATCTTACTGTTGGAAGTTGTGGGTGCTGTAAGGGCTGGTAAAGATGTTGGAAGTTGTGGGTGCTGTAAGGGCTGGTAAAGATGTTGGAAGTTGTGGATGTTGTAATGGCTGGTAAAGATGTTGGAAGTTGTGGATTTTGTAATGGCTGGTAAAGTTTGTTTGTTTGTAATTAAGCACAAAGCTACACAAAGGGCTATCTGTGCTCTGCCCACCACGGGTATCGAAGCCCGGATTCTAGCGTTGTAAGTCCGCAGACATACCGCTGTGCTACTGGGGGGCGGCTGGTAAAGATTTTGGAAGTTGTGGATGTTGTAATGGCTGGTAAAGATGTTGGAAGTTGTGGATGTTGTAATGGCTGGTAAAGATTTTGGAAGTTGTGGATGTTGTAAAGACTGGTAAAGATGTTGGAAGTTGTGGATGTTGTAATGGCTGGTAAAGATTTTGGAAGTTGTGGATGTTGTAAGGGCTGGTAAAGATGTTGGAAGTTGTGGATATTGTAAGGGCTGGTAAAGATGTTGGAAGTTGTGGATGTTGTAATGGCTGGTAAAGATGTTGGAAGTTGTGGATGTTGTAATGGCTGGTAAAGATGTTGGAAGTTGTGGATGTTGTAAGGGCTGGTAAAGATGTTGGAAGTTGTGGATGTTGTAAGGGCTGGTAAAGATGTTGGAAGTTGTGGATGTGTAA
>NW_013675840.1:15372-16814 GCF_000517525.1 Limulus polyphemus
TGGAAGTTGTGGATGCTGTAAGGGCTGGTAAAGATGTTGGAAGTTGTGGGTGCTGTAAGGGCTGGTAAAGATGTTGGAAGTTGTGGATGCTGTAAGGGCTGGTAAAGATGTTGGAAGTTGTGGGTGCTGTAAGGGCTGGTAAAGATGTTCAAACACTCTCTCACTTCTCATATAAACATCTATCAAATTCAGTATGTTTAATGAATTGTAAATACGTTTACATTACAAACTTATTTTTATTACGATGTTCAACATATCTTTAAACTAAAATTAGCATTTTTAAAATTATAATAAGTAATTAAAAACAACGTTTTATATTTACACAATTAAAACTTTATTGAAGCCGTAAATGCTGTTAGAATAGAATGTCATAAAATTATTAAAAATTCAAACCTAATTATAATAAACGAAATGTTGATTATAAAATCAATAAAAGAAAAGAGTAATATAATCGTTTGTAAAGCAGATAAAGGGGGACAAACCGTAATACTTAACAAAAGTGATTATGACAAGGGGGTAGAAGACATATTAAAAGCAAGTACATATGAAAAGCTTAAGAATAACCCAATAAACAAATATCGTAAAAACTAGTGTTAAGAATAGCCTAATTTTAACTCCTGAAGAGAAATAATGTTTAGTATCAAGTAGATTTATTGCACCAAGGTTTTATGTAGTACCAAAAATACATAAAAACAATAACAGTTTTAGGCCCATAGTATCAAATATAGGTTCATCATCTTACGAAATAGCAAAATTTATAACACGTAAGTATTCTTTTTTTGAGAAATAAGAACAAATATACAGTCAAAAATTTTATAGAATTTGTAGAAAAGATTAAAACATAAAATTAGAAAAGGAAGCCTTACTGTTATCATTTGATGTAATATTGTTGTTTATTAAAACGCCACTAGATGACGTGATTAGATGTTTTAAGAATAAATTAATAGAAAACAGAGTACCAAGAGTCGAAATTATGGATATATTGAAATTAACAAGAGTGTGAGTGGATAATCCATTTTTCCGAGTTAATCAAAATTATTATAAACAGAAAGAGGGTTTAGCTGTTGTTATGTGACCTTTATATGGATAGTTTTTAAAATGAAGCTTTAAATAATACTAAATTTAAGCCAGAAGTTTGTATAAGATATGTAGATGACACATTCTCAGTGTGGCGACATGGCAACAGCAAACTACAAGAAGTTTTTTAGGTTATTTAAATAGTAAAGAACCATCAATTCAATTCACGTGTGAAGTTGAAGAAAATAAGAACATTAATTTTTTAAATGTATTAGTTAGAAAAGAAACAGAAGGTATTTGTTTTGTTTTGGAATTTCGCGCAAAGCTACACGAGGGCTATCTGCGCTAGCCGTCCCTAATTTAGCAGTGTAAGACTAGAGGGAAGGCAGCTAGTCATCACCACCCACCGCCAACTCTTGGGCTAC
>NW_013675840.1:17798-21240 GCF_000517525.1 Limulus polyphemus
GTAGCCCAAGAGTTGGCGGTGGGTGGTGATGACTAGCTGCCTTCCCTCTAGTCTTACACTGCTAAATTAGGGACGGCTAGCGCAGATATCTCTCGTATAGCTTTGCGCGAAATTCAAAAACAAACAAACAAACAAACACTTGGTGACCACCATGCCCAGGTGGGCAGTGTTGAAGGCGTTCCTGATACAAAGGTATCACTTGGTGACCACCATGCACAGGTGGGCAGTGTTGAAGGCGTACCTGATACAAAGGTATCATTTGGTGACCACCATGCACAGGTGGGCAGTGGTGAAGGTGCGCCTGATACAAAGGTATCATTTGGTGACCACCATGCACAGGTGGGCAGTGGTGAAGGTGCGCCTGATACAAAGGTATAATTTGGTGACCACCATGCACAGGTGGGCAGTGTTGAAGGTGCGGCTCATACAAAACGAGGTTGGCATCATAAATCAGGTTCTTCAACAATTACCTCACAGTCAGGTGTTTCTAATCAGAACATTTTCGTAATTAGAAACAACTATGTCATCACACGTGCACAAGAAGTTTCTTAACGTAGCGTTTCCATGAAGTAGCTCGCAAACTGGTCTTTGATATGATAAAACGTTATTTTTTTCGCCTTGACCACTAATATGTCCATCGTATCCAGGCAGCCTAACGAACCCTGGTATTAGATGAAAGGCCTGGTCAGTACTGGACAAGGCAGATATCGAGTTGTTTACATATTATTATTACATATTCTTCTTTGCTTTCACTCATAAGTTCGAAAAGTTACCTACTCCTTTGCCCAAGCAAGTGGCGTCATCTGTTAGCCATTAATCACACTATATTTTACGACTACTGCGTTGATTACTTCTATAATTTTTTCACATATGAATTTTTTTTTTCCTAAGAAGAGAATTGCGTATTCACATCTACCTTTAAACTTCCCTTCTACTTTTTTGATTGCAGAATTTTTGGTTATGTCCTTTTCTTTCTTTACGCCTACGGGCACTTAGGATGTACCCTTTCAACCTTCTCGGTTTTTACGTAATTGCAAAAATAACTCTATACTTGAAGACGACAGTCTAATTTCTCGGTTGTTGGATTATAACTGAAGCACAGCGAGTCCCATTAATTCAACAAAAACCACCTGTTCCATAATTATTCAAATAAAACCACGACAACACTCTTTAAAAATATCCACTGTTTCATTCTTATTCATGTTCGGCAACAGTCCCTTTCTTTAAACAAAATCAATTTTAATGCACGATATTTCATATACGTTCCCTGTTCCTTCATTAGCCTGTAGGATGTCCTAACAACAAATAGAACACTAGCCATATCGGCAAATTGATTACCATTTACTTTTAATAGCATAAATATACGTTCCCTGTTTCTTCATTAGCCTGTAGGATGTCCTAACAACAAATAGAACACTAGCCATATCGGCAAATTGATTACCATTTACTTTTAATAGCATAAATATACGTTCTCTGTTTCTTCATTAGCCTGTAGGATGTCCTAACAACAAATAGAACACTAGCCATATCGGCAAATTGATTACCATTTACTTTTAATAGCATAAATATACGTTCTCTGTTTCTTCATTAGCCTGTAGGATGTCCTAACAACAAATAGAACACTAGCCATATCGGCAAATTGATCACCATTTACTTTTCATAGCATAAATATGTGTAAAATATTATTGTTTGTCACGTTTCTTTATCAGTAAGTTAAATATTTATGTGTGGCCTTATTGTTCGTCACGTTTCTTTATCAATAAGTTAGACATTTATGTAAGGCTTTATTGTTTGTCACGTTTCTTTATCAATAAGTTAGA
Organism: Limulus polyphemus; assembly: GCF_000517525.1. NCBI lineage: Eukaryota > Metazoa > Arthropoda > Merostomata > Xiphosura > Limulidae > Limulus > Limulus polyphemus. Next base: position 19,619 of record NW_013675840.1, read on the forward strand.
CATTTATGTAAGGCTTTATTGTTTGTCACGTATCTTTATCAGTAAGTTAAATATTTATGTGTGGCCTTATTGTTTGTCACGTTTCTTTATCAATAAGTTAGACATTTATGTAAGGCTTTATTGTTTGTCACGTTTCTTTATCAATAAGTTAGACATTTATGTAAGGCTTTATTGTTTGTCACGTTCCTTTATCAGTAAGTTAGACATTTATTCATGTTTGTTTGTTTTGTATGCCATGTTTCTTTATCAGTAAGTTAAACATACATGTATGGCTTTATTGTGTCACGTTTCTTTATTGGTAAGTTAGACATTCATGTATGGCCTTATTGTTTGCCAAGTTCCTTTACTAGTACGATAGACATTTATTCATGTATGGTTGTAATGTATTCCATGTCTCTTTATCAGTAAGTTAGACATACATGTATAGTTCTATTGTTTGCCGTGTTTTTATAAGTAGGTTTACATTCATGTAGGTTGTATTGTTTGCCAAGTCTTTTATCATTAACTTATACATTTATGTATTGTTTGCCATGACACTTTTCAGTAAGTTAGACATTTATGTTTAGCCGTATTGTTTGTCACATTCCTTTATAAGTACATTAGACATTTATATTTGGTTGTATTGTTTGCCAAATTTCTTTATCAGTAAGTTATACATTTATGTAAAGCTGTATTATTTGCCAAGTTTCTTTTTCATTAAGTTAAATATTTATGTAAGGCTGTATTGTTTGCCAACTTTCTTTATTAGTAAGTTATACATATATGTCGTACTGTTTGCCAGGTTTTTTTAATCAGTAAGTTATACATATACGTCGTATTGTTTACCGCGTTTTTTATCATTAAACTACACATATATATGACCTATTGTTTACCACGTTTTTTATCATTAAACTACACATATATATGTCCTATTGTTTACCACGTTTTTTATCATTAAACTACACATATATATGTCCTATTGTTTACCACGTTTTTTATCATTAAACTACACATATATATGACCTATTGTTTACCACGTTTTTTATCATTAAATTACACATATATATATGTCCTATTGTTTACCACAATAGGACATATATATATATGTGTAGTTTAATGATAAAAACGTGGTAAACAATAGGAGATATATATATGTTTAGTTTAATGATAAAAAACCACATATATATGTCCTATTGTTTACCACGTTTTTATCATTAAACTACACATATATATGTCCTATACCAAGTTTTTTATCAGTAAATTATATATATATATACGTCGTATTGTTTACCACGTTTTTTATCATTAAACTACACATATATATGTCCTATTACCAAGTTTTTTATCAGTAAGTTATAGACTTACGTCGTATTGTTTACGATGGTTTTTTATCAGTAAGTTATAGACTTAAGTCGTATTGTTTACGACAGTTTCTTATAAGTAAATTATACATATACGTTCTATTGTTTACCACGGTTTTCAGCAATAAGTTATTCATATATGTATAATTGTTTACTTCGTTTTTTATCAGCACGTTATACATATATGTGTTCTATTGTTTACCACGTTTTTCATCAGTAAGTTATACATATATATTTGATGACGAGGAACCCACTTTGAGACTAATAATGGCTGGAGACGGC
>NW_013675841.1:0-757 GCF_000517525.1 Limulus polyphemus
ATGACGTGACAGAAGTTTCCAGACTGGTTTATTTCCTCCACGATATGACATAAATTACCAGGTTTGTTTATTTCTTACATTACATGACGTGACAGAAGTTTCCAGACTGGTCTATTTCTTAAATGACAAGAGAAACGTTAGTGGACTAGTTTATTTCTTCCATTAAATGTGACCCTTAAGTAGCTCATGTTATTACCGATAAATACGATTGTAAGTTACTGAATTACCTTCTCAAGTAACACAAGAATTTATTTTACTTTGATTAACAGTAATGTTTACTCTGTTTATTTTCTTCTGTCCTGTTTTAGATGTTAACATTTCTTTGTTCGCCAAAGTTTCACTCTTTGTCCATCTCAGGCATCATGATTTTATCACAGCTTGAGATGCTAATTAGTTCTCTTGTCGGTATCGGGCTTATGGTCTTTGTAGACCTGGGAGTGAAAATAGAATCCATTTTCATCACCGGTGACAATTCAGAAGAGACGAAGCAACATTCACACGTTGGCAACGATGATCATCGGAGAGTTCGTGAAGCACCCAAACACCTTCTTTATGGGGTTTCCCCATATTCTTTAGATGTTTACGTATTATTTCATGAGAGACATTCAATTTCAAGAGTGTGTTGCCTTGGCTTAGACTCAACAAGCGTCTTCAGAGCATCAATATCAATTCCAAAATTTCGGCCCCTGCCATCCCAGTTTTAAAGGCTAAAGTAACCTGAACGAAATTTGCTGAACCATCGTTGACACTTACGAAC
>NW_013675841.1:1456-3384 GCF_000517525.1 Limulus polyphemus
TGGTTCGTTAACCATTATACGTGATGTACGTTTTTCGGGGAATGGTTAATGAAAATGTTCCAAAGTGCGACATTAATTTCTTTACGACCTAATAAAAAACTTTATTTTCTCTGTTGAGTTAGATCTTTATCCAATACTTTAAACTTGCTGGAGTCACTTGAGATGGCATAGACTTTATCAAGAGAGTTTTGTCCGGTTTTCAGATCACTAAATTATCTAAACTTTGTAAAGTATTCAAGGCTGCTGTGTCATCGTATGACAGATTTCTACTATACGTTTTTACATTGATAAACATAGAAACTAGATAAAACTATTCCTGATACTTCTGTGACAAAGTTATCAACAGTTTACACGTTTTTAGTCCAAATCGCTAAATGTTATACATTGGTCAGTAATTTTTCAAAACTTACAAATAAATCAGAATATTTGATTTATCAGGAGTGACAAAACTCTTTTTCTGAGGGATTGTTTGTTTTAATTATGCACAAAGTTACACAAGAGCTATCTGTGCTCTGCCCACCAGGGATAACGAAACCCGGTTTCTAGCGTTGTAAGTCCGCAGACTGTGCCACTGGGGGGGCTTTTCTGAGGGTCGGTTAGAACGTGATTAGAGAGGCGTTTTCAGTTTATGTAATTTCTTTAATTGGATTAGTTTACACCGTAATAATTTTTCTTGTTTTAAATATATGTAATCCAAGTGACTAACATGACGTTTTAACACTGAGAGGTTGGAAACAGCCCTTCCAACAATTCTGGAATGTACAACCGTCTAAGCAAAGACTGTAGGAGAAACCTAACCCTTCGAACTGTAAATAAACATCATGCCTGAGATGGGCAAAGAGTGAAAACTTCGTCAAACATCTATTTGAAATGCATCTAAATACGTCCCGTTTCTTATATCTCCTGTGTTAAAGGTCCACTCATGACGTCATTTTTCAATTAATAATCAACTGATAAAGATTTCTTTTAGTTTGCTCAACGTAAAAGGAAAGTCGGCCACTTAAGTCCGATAAAAAGTAACTGTGCGTTAAATAATGTAACATAAAGATTAATACGTGATAGTGAGTGTCAGTCTGTGATTAGACAGATATTTGATTACAATTAACTTCACCCGGTTTAGAACCGACCGACACTCATGACACATATTATAATCTCATTTATTTGTTATATTTCACAAGAAAAATATCACTGCAGACTTTTGACAGAGCTTTTTAAATTCACTTCAGAAAATAATAATAAACGTTTTCGTAAATCCAGTCCACTTTCTTCATGTACAGTTTACGTTTTATCCTATGACGTTCTGGAGTGTGAAAGTTATCGACAATATCTTGTCGCTTATAAAGAAATAACTTGAGTTAAGTTCATATAAAATCAAACGTTAACTTAAATCAATAGATATATCAAGTTTTATTGTCCTTGAAATACTTCTACAACTCTACACTCATTATGCTTTAAGGGGGAATAAACACACACTATATACAGTGTCAAGGTGCAAACGTCGTGATTTATACACGAAATGGTAGCGTGGAGGGATCGTAGGTTGCTTCATATATAAAAACTGATGTGTGAAACGCGTGCATACTATCTACTCACCATAAAACAGTTCAAAGCAATCGGGAGCTTGGAATGATGAAGCAAGTGAAAACCGTTGTGATTGGAGGAATGCGATTTTACAGTTACGGACTTTAACGGAAATTAACCTTTCAAAGTGGCTTAACTACGTACATCTTTGAAGACTATGTATTCAGTACAATCAGTTATGATACTGACTATGATATGAGCCGTGCATTCTCCCTAAGAATACTTGACAGCGTTTTGAAATTCTGATAACTATACACCTGGAAAAAAGTTAAGCACCCCCAAATATTTTTCAGGATTGCTTATTGAAAATAAGGTTTAATTTTCATGATGTTGAGCAATGTTCATAA
>NW_013675841.1:4384-11796 GCF_000517525.1 Limulus polyphemus
TTGAATGGTAATTTATAATCAGTCACAAGAACGTCGAATCTGAATCACTTGAAAAAAAACACGGGGGTGCTTAACTTTTTTCCAGGTGTATAGTATGTAAACTTTTGTAGAATAATAATGAGGGTTACTTATGATTCTAAAGTAATGGTCGAAGTAACAGTGTCATGCCATATCAGGACAGTGGTCACTAGGAACTTATCCCCTTCTCCTACCAGAAACAGCAGTTCATAAGAGTAACAGTGTCATGCTATATCAGGACAGTGGTCACTAGGAACTTATCCCCTTCTCCTACCAGAAACAGCAGTTCATAAGAGTAACAGTGTCATGCCATATCAGGACAGTGGTCACTAGGAACTTATCCCCCTCTCCTACCAGAAACAGCAGTTCATAAGGGTAACAGTGTCATGCCATGCTAGGACAATAGTTACTAACTGTCGTTATGTTATATCCTCATAATTTAACTTATTTTAAAGTCAACTCATATTAGTTCCTGTTAGATACTGTGATATATAAGCATGGATTCAGGAACGTGTATACAGAAAAGTACGTTCTACATTTTCGTCACAAATACATAGTTTATTGTTAATTGTTTTAGATGCAAAAGCCTACGATTATGCGTATGATACATGCTACTGTTTCATATGTCCAAGAATACCATAGGTTTGTAGTTCTACAGTTACAGGTACGACCCACCTTCACTGTTTCACATGTCCAAGAATACCATAGGTTTGTAGTTCTACAGTTACAGGTATGACCCACCTTCACTGTTTCACATGTCCAAGAATACCATAGGTTTGTAGTTCTACAGTTACAGGTACGACCCACCTTCACTGTTTCACATGTCCAAGAATACCATAGGTTTGTAGTTCTACAGTTACAGGTACGACTGTTTCATGTGCATATTTACACATAATGTAACTTGGTTGTGTTATAGTTATACATGAATCACATTATTAGTTTTTATGTTATATATCCTTATACACAAGGCACACATTCACTGTTTTACTTCTACAATTGTATCAAAGGTTGAAACTTTACAGTTTGACAGGTGATGGTGATTAACATTTACAACTCTATCATAGGTTGAAACTTTGGAGGTTTACAGTTACAACTCTATCATAGGTTGAAACTTTGTAGGTTTACAGTTACAACTCTATCGTAGGTTGAAACTTTATAGGTTTACATTTACAACTCTATCGTAGGTTGAAACTTTGGAGGTTTACATTTACAACTCTATCATAGGTTGAAACTTTGTAGGTTTACAGTTACAACTCTATCGTAGGTTGAAACTTTGTAGGTTTACAGTTACAACTCTATCGTAGGTTGAAACTTTGTAGGTTTACAGTTACAACTCTATCGTAGGTTGAAACTTTGTAGTTTCACATTTACAACTCTATCGTAGGTTGAAACTCTGGAGGTTTACAGTTACAACTGTATCATAGATTGAAACTTTGTAGTTTCACACTTACAACTCTATCGTAGGTTGAAACTCTGGAGGTTTACATTTACAACTCTATCATAGGTTGAAACTTTGGAGGTTTATAGCAACAAGTGAACCACACTAGTGTTTTACAGTTCTGTATTTTTACAGTTACAAGTTCACTGTATTACAAGTATATACACATTCTGGTGATATGGCTGTACCTGTACAATTGTTTTACAGTTAAAAGTTCACTGTATTACAAGTATATACACATTCTGGTGATATGGCTGTACCTGTACAATTGTTTTACAGTTACAGGTTCCTCACAAGTTCACTGTATTACAAGTATATACACATTCTGGTGATATGGCTGTACCTTTACAATTGTTTACAGTTCTGTATTTACAGTTACAAGTTCACTGTATTACAAGTATATACACATTCTGGTGATATGGCTGTACCTGTACAATTGTTTTACAGTTACAGGTTCCTCACAAGTTCACTGTATTACAAGTATATACACATTCTGGTGATATGGCTGTACCTGTACAATTGTTTTACAGTTACAAGTTCACTGTATTACAAGTATATATACATTCTGGTGATATGGCTGTACCTGTACAACTATGGTTAATGCAGGTTTTCAAGTTGAAATTACACATGACCTATCACTTTTATTCTTAGTCTTAGATGTTCAGGTGAGTATCATGTTTTCTGTTTTACGTTCGTTATTTTACAATTTCACATTAGAAACATATTCACCATCCATCGGTTACATTTGGACTACGGTTTCATAATTTTACACCCTAAAATGACCCCCATATACCACGACTCTATAGTTTCAGGTTCAATGACAATTTTGTAGTTTTATAATTACAGGAGAGTAAAATATAAGCCTTATAGTTTTGGAGTAACAGCTAAGCCAGGAGTGTATTGTTTTGGAGTAACAGCTAAGCCAGGAGTGTATTGTCATATAGTTTTGGAGTAACAGCTAAGCCAGGAGTGTATTGTTTTGGAGTAACAGCTATGCCAGGAGTGTATTGTCTTGTAATTTTGGAGTAACAACTAAGCCAGGAGTGTATTGTCTTATAGTTTTGGAGTAACAACTAAGCCAGGAGTGTATTGTCATGTAGTTTTGGAATAACAGCTAAGCCAGGAGTGTATTGTCATGTAGTTTTGGAATAACAGCTAAGCATGGAGTGTATTGTCTTGTAGTTTTGAAGTAACAGATCAGCCGAGAGTTTACGGTATTTTAGTTTCAATACGGTTAGAAGGTCATATTGTTGCAGTTATAAGTGAGACAGTGATTGACTTATTAGAGGTTAACCAGAACTTCATAATCTTATAATCAGGTCCAGATTAACCAATGTGCACTTGAGCAGGGACCCCAACTCGAAAGGAAGCCCGAAAAATTCAGGAAAAATATATATATCTCACCAAGATTCCAGCAGTGGGAATATAGGACAATAGGCTTAAGTTAACAATAGACATAATCATCCTTCCAATCTTAATGGATTTTTTTCTATGAATTTAACGCTTTCTCAGCCTATCTTATGGATTTTTTTTCTCTATGAATTTAACCTTTTCTCAGCCTATCTATTAGTTAGAGAATTTTTGATATATTATATTTGACATTAAATTATTAGTGAGAACACAAAATCTTGGCATTGTCAGTGGTGCTTGTATATTTTATGCTAAGAGAGATTTAAGTCTTTAATGAATAATAATATAAGACAATGTTCTGATGTATAGGCAGTATGTATCATATCGTCTACACAGTCTGATAGATTTTAAATAATACAGGCTCCAAAAGTCTTGAATACGGCACTACTATAATTATGCATGTACTATTCACACATAATACTGGTTCAGTCCAGGTGTAACTCCAGTCAAGTCAACACAGGGCTGTTGAACGCTGTACTGAGATAAGGAACGTGGCTCATTTCCTATCGACAAATTTGAAGATCTTACTGAAATTACTTGAGAAAATACGCTCTGCCTCTGAACTTTAGACCTTCCACAAAAGCACAGAAAACATATGGTGGTGATCGACACAAAGACGATCGTTCCTGCAGTAATAAACACTGCCCGAAAAAAGACTAGTTTTTCTCTGTCCTTCTTAGAAGTAGAATTTGTCAGACTTTCATTGTTGAGATCATCTGTAAAAATATAAGTAACATTATAAAGGACATGTAAAACATTTATAGATATTTATCTAAACCTTTGGGTAGTTTCTCTTGTAACTTGCTAGGATTGTTATATAAATAAACGTCAGCGAAAGAGTAGTTTCGTTTGATAATTTTGTACGACACAAACTTAATATGATCCCATTGTTTTATTAGGTGTGAAAGTATGATAAATGTGTCATTAGTAGAGGTCTGTAAAATATTTTCTATAATATATTACTTAAGGAAATATATATACATTGAACAGAAATAACAAGTACAGTATAAAAAAGCAGGGGGCGACAGTGGAGAACTAGGGGCGGTCACAAGCCAGAGGTAACATACAGGGATCAAAGTGGAGAACTAGGGGAGTCACAAGACAAAGTTAAGATACAGAGATCCCAGTAGAGAACTAGGGGCGGTCAGAAAATAAAGTTAATATACAGGGATCACAGTGGAGATCCTGGGGCGGCTAAAAAACAAAGTTAAAATACAGGGATCTCAAGAAAATTAAAATGGACGACAGCATGAACAGATCCGTGTCTTTCGGTCGTCTTCTTAGAGCTCAACGTTTAATCATTTTGTCTGACAGCATCTTTTTCATCACCCACATATATTATTCATACATCGTAGGTTCTACAGGCCAATAAAAACTATAAAACGAAATTAGTGGAATTCAAACCTCTTTAAGGTGTTAAAAGTTGTAAATCAGCTCACGTTATGCTAGAGAACTTTTTATACTAGCGGTAGTACTCACTATATATATTATGTAATGAAATAATGCACCAAAGAACACAGAGTAATAACGTGTAAAAACATACATTGTTCCATAAACATCGCGATTGTTCTAACTTTCTAGCTATGTGACAAGAGCCGTTAAAAATTCATCTAAGCGATTCGATGTGTTTCCCGTGGAAATTGACAATTATCTTTACAGAAAACAACGTGATAGAAGAAATCCTTGGCTTTCTACTGAATATAAATAATATAGTATTGAACGTCAGAGAGGACTATTGACAGTTTCTGAAAGAGAGGGTGTGGCAAAAGGGCCTGATTGTCTATTTCATGGCTCTGTAACCAAATAAGTTTGAAGGCTATGAAAATTGTGCTTTGCCTGAACGATGAAAATATTACAATGAATATTTTATATTCAATTTTGTGCTTCTTGGAGGAGTGGAAAATAAGTTAGAGACGAAGGGATGCCTCGGGAAGAATTTCTACGGGAAATTAACAAACGAACAGAGACGTAACAAAGCGAAGAAAATGAGAGCTGATCTCTTTATCATCTCATTAATTTGAAGCTTCTAATTATAAACATCATGATAAGCTTTGTTGTACTTAACCTATAAATATGTTGTTTAAGCTGCACAGAGAATCTCCTTAAAGAAATGGGTAAACTGGTGTGAGAAAAATAAACATTTAGTTAGGTAGACTTATTTAACATTATTCCCGCTATTTTCAGACACTGAAGGTACACTTTCGAATTAGTTAGGTAGACTTATTTAACATTATTCCTGCTATTTTAAAATAGCAGGAATAATGTTAAATAAGTCTACCTAACTAATTCGAAAGTGTACCTTCAGTGAATAATGTTAAATAAGTCTACCTAACTAACCTGCTATTTTCAGAAAAATAGCAGGAATAATGTTAAATAAGTCTACCTAACTAATTCGAAAGTGTACCTTCAGTGCAGACATTGAAGGTACACTTTCGAAGTCTATGTACTTCCCTGTTTTACATTTTTCACTGTGAATACAAACGATCGGGAAACGTAAAAACTTGATAAAACCAATTATATGATGTTTGATTATTTTCATCTTACTCATTGAAAACTTGTTTACGCGTTTCCTGTATTATTTTTAATTCTCTTTTTTTTTATAGACAAAACCGTAGGTGCAAAGATAATGAAGTGAACACTTACCTAAGTCTTCGGCCGCAAGAGGGAGGAGAAGGGAAAGAAAAATGAATAGTAACAATTTTAATAAAGCGAACATCGAGACGATTTATACGGCGTAGCTGATTTTACAATCCAGAGAAGTTTGTTGAGAGGTATTAGGCTTCATAACTAACGAGTACATTAGATCTTATGCTATTCCATGATGACCACGCTTAACTTTATAACCTCCTAGCACACACACGAAGACTCGTTGTATGTAATCTCATTAGTCAGACGCATTTCGACAAAATAGTCTTTCATTTGAAACCCTATCACACTTTGTTACCTTTTATCAGACGCTCTCATTGCAGACACTCTAAGTTGACACTTAATTACTAATAACACTCTCGTTACTAAGAGCTTAATTTGATACGTTTTCAGAGGAATACAGTCGGCGTCTCTGAATAGTAGTGTATGCAATAAGGTGCAGTTTCTTATCTTACTCAATTAGGCGAGTCATCCTGTAACTCTTCTTGAATGACAAATAACGGTGTTTGTATAGTGTTAAAAGAGGTACTTATGTGCTAATAACAAGTTGTTATATTTACCGTCTCCAAGGTGTTCCGATTGGTTCGATAAACGATTCTTATCATAACTTTTCAGATAAACTAACAACAACTACTTGTAAGAGTTGAATATGTGGTTTTCTGTTTAATGTTTGGGCTGCAAATATTTCAAGAACATCGGTAAATAGTTGATATTGAAAGTCTCTTCGCTGAGTTTCTAGTTTTAATTTTGTTTTTTAAAAAGATTTAGTAAACGTAGTAGCATAAACATTAGGATATTCAGTTAGTTTTCTGGTCCAACTATATATGAGCTAGGTATGGCCTAGTGGTTAGAGTAACAGGAGGTGGATCCGAGGTTCAGTCCCGCAGTTTGTTCGGTGGGTGTTATAAGTTTGGTTTACGCTACCCGTCCATGAATAAGCAATGATAGACTAAAAGGAAGACAGCTGTTCAATATCACCCACCGCCAACTATTGGGCTACTCTTTTACCAAACGAGTAGTGGTATTGACCGTCACATTATAATGCCCAGTACACGACCCGCAGATTGCGAGCCGAGTGCCTTAACAACCAGGCCATGTGTTATAAGGGTAACAGTCATATCCCACAATTTTACTAGAGAAGTTCCACGGACTTGAGGTGAGTACTATTTACTATCTCAGTTCACAATTATTGGCGGTTAGCGTACACAGTTCTTGTGTAGATTTGCGAGAAAATCCGAAAAACATCAAATCAAACAATGTTTTAGCTTGTCAAGATAACTAATAACTTTGGAAAGGGGACTACGTAAGAGTCTTCTTATCAAAATAAACGTATGGTTTAAGTAAACTGAGAATCCTAAAACCACTGCTTAAAGAGACATGCGTCCAACAGAAAGTATATTTATCAAAATATTCGTCGTTATTAAAGTTGTTAAAACCACTATTTCAAAAAAACTTAGCAATTGGATGAAACTATATTTCTCTTGGTGATATTTTTTTTTCTGGTGTAAATATTAAGGTTACCAAGACAAATACTTGAAGTTTGTTTGCTTGCAGTTAAGCACAAAGCTGCACAATGTGCTATCTGTACTATGCTCACTGTGAGTATCGTAGCCCGGTTTTTAGCGTCGTCAACCTTCAGACTTACAGCTGAGCCACAGGGGGTCCTTGAAGTACGTCAGATATACGACTTCTTTTTTGTAAAGATCGTTTTCTGCTGAAAGTCTCCTGTTCTGAAAAGTCACAGTACTTAAAGGACACTAGATCTTTCTGATGATCGTTTTCTGCTAAAAGTCTCCTGTTCTGGAATATCACAGTAATTGAGGGGCACTAGATCCTTCTGATGATCGTTTTCTGCCAAACGTCTCCTGTTCTGGAATGTTACAGTAATTGAAGTACACTA
>NW_013675841.1:12728-17524 GCF_000517525.1 Limulus polyphemus
CACTAGATCCTTCTGATGATCGTTTTCTGCCAAACGTCTCCTGTTCTGGAATGTTACAGTAATTGAAGTACACTAGATCCTTCTGATGATCGTTTTGTGCTAAAAGTCTCCTGTTCTGGAAAGTCACAGTAATTGAAGGACACTAAATCCTTCTGATGATCGTTTTCTGCTAAAAGTCTCTTGTTCTGGAAAGTCACAGTAATTGAAGGACACTAAATCCTTCTGATGATTGTTTTCTGCTAAAAGTCTCCTGTTTTGGAAAGTCACAGAAATTGAAGGACACTAGATCCTTCTGATGATCGTTTTCTGCTAAACGTCTCCTTTTCTGGAAAGTCACAGAACTTAAATGACATTAGATCCTTCTTGTGATATCACTTTAACTGACAGTAATAAAGGATCTACGAAATACTTGGGTAGGCAGTTATGAAACTCGACACTCAATCTGCGGGTCGCGGGTTCGAATCCTCCTCATCGAACATGCTCGCCTTTTCAGCCGTGGAGGCGTTATAATGTGACGGTGAATTCCATTATTCGTTGGTAAAAGTGTAGTCCAAGTGTTGGCGGTAGGTGGTGTCGACTACCTTACTTTCTGCTTAATCACTGCTAAATTAAGACGTTTGGAGTGGCTTTGCGCGAAATTCAGATCAAACGAAACTAGGATGTTCAAGATTAGTTATCTTTTAACGCATTTTCCTCATTTTGGAACAATGAGATAAACATCAATTAACACTCCTTTTTTATTTAGTATTACTAGAAAATTATAAAGGATCTCAATAGACCCAGTAATTGAATTTTACTCACATAATAATATTGGTTAAATATAGTTCTGATAATATATTTTTCCAGACATTCCAATTGGAAATATCGTTTAATATTTTATATATATGTAGAAACATAGACATTTTTACAACTTTGTCTTGAGGTCTATATTGGATTGTATTATTTGTTGTTAAGCGAAAACCTACAAAATGGGCCATCTGTACTCTGGCGACCACGGGTACCGAACCTCGTTTTTTAGCATCATAAGCCTACAGACTTAACTCTGAGCCACTGGTGAGGAAGGGGTGTCGGATTAGATTAGAAATTTATTTAGGAATTCATAGTTTTATCATTCCATTTAAAGAAACGCTTGATTGTCAAATAATTTTTAACTTTTTAATATAGAAAGATTAAATATGGTAATTCAAAATAATTCAATTATTTTCATTTGTAAATTATAATGCAACATCTAATTGAAGCACGGATTTTAATGTAGAAAATAGATCATATATATATAAAGATGAGAGAGATTGGTCCCTCTGGTGGTTGCTGAGATGGGTGATTATTGCGATGGATTACCCTAATAACTACTGAGATGGATTAACCTGGTGGCTATTTTTCAGCTAGAGTGGAATGACAGAGCCAGAATATTATTATTTAAATGCTTTATTTAATTATTAAGTTAGCACGTAGAGTTAATTCTGGATGACTGTTACCAAGAAACCCAACACAAATAACAACAAACAGCATCATAATGACAATACATTGGTAAAACATCTTAATAATAATAATACAGTGGTAAAACATCTTAATAATAATAATACATTGGTAAAACATCTTAATAATAATAATACAGTGGTAAAACATCTTAATAATAATAATACAGTGATAAAGCATCTTAATAACAATACATTGATATAGCAACTTAATAACAATACAGTGATAAAGCACCTTAATAACAATACAGTGGTAAAACATCTTAATAATAATACAGTGGTAAAACATCTTAATAATAACAATACATTGATAAAGCACCTTAATAACAATACATTTGTAAAACATCTTAATAACAATACATTGATAAAGCACCTTAATAACAATACATTGATAAAGCACCTTAATAACAATAGAGTGGTAAAACATCTTAATAATAACAATACATTGATAAAGCACCTTAATAACAATACATTTGTAAAACATCTTAATAACAATACATTGATAAAGCACCTTAATAACAATACAGTGATAAAGCACCTTAATAACAATACATTGATAAAGCACCTTAATAACAATACATTTGTAAAACATCTTAATAACAATACATTGATAAAACATCTTAATAACAATACATTGATAAAGCACCTTAATAACAATACATTGATAAAGCACCTTAATAACAATACATTGATAAAGCACCTTAATAACAATAGAGTGGTAAAACATCTTAATAATAACAATACATTGATAAAGCACCTTAATAACAATACATTGGTAAAACACCTTAATAACAATACATTGATAAAACATCTTAATAACAATACATTGATAAAGCACCTTAATAACAATACATTGATAAAGCACCTTAATAACAATACAGTGGTAAAACATCTTAATAATAATACAGTGGTAAAACATCTTAATAATAACAATACATTTATAAAGCACCTTAATAACAATACAGTGGTAAAACATCTTAATAACAATACATTGATAAAGCACCTTAATAACAATACAGTGGTAAAACATGTTAATAACAATACATTGATAAAGCACCTTAATAACAATACAGTGGTAAAACATCTTAATAATAATACAGTGGTAAAACATCTTAATAACAATACATTGATAAAGCATCTTAATAACAATACAGTGGTAAAACATCTTAATAACAATACATTGATAAAGCATTTTAATAACAATACAGTGGTAAAACATCTTAATAACAATACATTGATAAAGCACCTTAATAACAATACAGTGGTAAAACATCTTAATAACAATACACTGATAAAGCACCTTAATAACAATACATTGGTAAAGCACCTTAATAACAATACATTGGTAAAACATCTTAATAACAATACAGTGGTAAAACATCTTAATAATAACAATACAGTGGTAAAACATCTTAATAACAATACATTGATAAAGCACCTTAATAACAATACATTGGTAAAACATCTTAATATATATCAATTATATCTATTTTTGAAATAAGTTCTGCTCTGGTTTAGATTTACTATTACTTCTATTAATAATACTTTTAAAGGTTTTCTTTCCCATTATTTGTATCACATTTTAACGCAAGGGTTATGATTGATTTTAACCATTTTAATACATTACCTTACTTATTTTTAGTTATAAAATATTCAATCGAAAGAGCAAAAAAAAAATCACAAAATAAGTTATAATTTTGTGAAAACATTTGTGCCATCTAGTGGCGAAACTATTAAGTTTTCGGTTAGTTGTTGAAGATAGTGAAAGAAATATCTTTGCTCTGCAATTATTATAACAAAAATAAACTATTATAAACTTGTAAATATATCGTAACAAGTACTTTAAATTTCCAATAGTGTTATTTGTAATCTTTGAATAAAATAATGTAATCTATCATGTTTTAGTCGTTTACAAACGGTAATAACCACCGACATCATCATCGAACCATACCCACTCGTTTAGCATGTTTATGTTTTTTGTGAAGGTTATGTTCATAGATGGTTTAAGGTCTATATTGTATTTCTTTATAAAGACAGAAGATTTAATGGATCATGATAAATAACGAAATTAGTGCTTTGATATCTATTTTTTAGATATTAAGATTTTAATTGAAAAAACTGATATTTTAATTCACTAAGCCTAATGGTAAGATATTAATAATGAAATGTCCATCGTAGTCCTTGAAACTTTAACGAAAAGTATCAGAATAACTCAAATAAATGAGGCTTTTAAAATAATTTTAATGTTTTTTTCCGTGTGATTTATTTGTATTCAATCGAAGCAAGATATAATCGATATGAAATAACTTGTTGAATGTAAGAAAACTGTAGTTTCACCAATAAATCCTGATTTACTTTAAACTAACCTTTATAATGTAATTTAATTACATGAAAACCTAAAGAATCTCATAGTTCTGAGTTACACTTTGCGATGAGTGTGTAACATGTTACTGTTCAACTGTTGTAATTTGAAGGTTATTTATTAAATGTAATAAAAGCGGAAACAATGCAGTAAAATTGAAATAACTTAGAGAATTATTCCAGTGAGCACATGAATTAACGTGTGATATCTTTACTCGATAAAGGCCGAAATATTTCGTAAAAAGTCGAATTGTATTTGCATTAAATATTTGTATTAAATATCGTTTAGAACAAACGTCAGCGCTTCAGTTATGGTACAGAGTATACACTCTCTCGTGCCATCTAGCGGCTGATGTAGGAAGTGCAAAAATATGGGTCATTAAGGTTTATTCGTTACAGTAAATTCGAGATATTAAACAATGTTTAAACTCAGATAAATATATTTGAATGTTAATGAAAACACCAATTATTTTGAACAATGATTTTTTGATCCTGGGATCACTTCACTGATCTGTAAAGAAAGATGTATCAGTTATTGTGTGAATATTTCACTTCTTACTTTGTGCTGATGAATTTTATAAGAGTAATAGTATTTGTTTATTTTCACATTGATCCTATGCATCTTTTTCACAAATGTGAAATCAATGTGTAGCCTTCCTAAAGTGGTTGACGAATCAATGTGTAGCCTTCTTAATGTGTTTGTGAATCAATGTGTAGACTTCCTAAAGTGGTTGACGAATCAATGTGTAGCCTTCTTAATATGTTTGTGAATCAATGTGTAGCCTGTGTTATGTTATTTATAGACCCAACGTACCCTCTACATTCGTCTTTGAATTGGAGTTTACAGAAGTAAAATCACACTAGTAGAACCGGCCTTACCAACAATGTACGTACTTGTAAAATCACACTAGTAGAACCGGCCTTACCAACAATGTACGTACTTGTAAAATCACACTAGTA
>NW_013675841.1:18335-21370 GCF_000517525.1 Limulus polyphemus
AAATCACACTAGTAGAACCGGCCTTACCAACAATGTACATACTTGTAAAATCACACTAGTAGAACCGGCCTTACCAACAATGTACATACTTGTAAAATCACACTAGTAGAACCGGCCTTACCAACAATGTACATACTTGGACATTTTAGGGACAGTTGGTATCCAGGAAAGTCGTTGCCAAGGAAAATCAGTTGTAACTGTTGTACCACTTGTTGTTAATCAGATGACGAGACAGTTGGTTGTACCACTGGTCGTTAATTAGATGACGAGACAGTTGGTTATACCGCTTGTCATTAATCAGATGATGAGACAGTTGGTTATACCGTTTGTCGTTAATCAGATGACGAGACAGTTGGTTATACCGCTTGTCGTTAATCAGATGACGAGACAGTTGGTTATACCACTTGTCGTTAATCAGATGACGAGACAGTTGGTTATACCGCTTGTCGTTAATCAGATGACGAGACAGTTGGTTATACCGCTTGTCGTTAATCAGATGACGAGACAGTTGGTTATACCACTTGTCGTTAATCAGATGACGAGACAGTTGGTTTTATCCTGAGTACAGCGAGTTATAAATACTGAGTATGCTGAGTTATATACACTGAGTATGCTGAGTTATATACACTGAGTACGGTGAGTTATATACACTGAGTACGGTGAGTTATATACACTGAGTATGCTGAGTTATATATACTGAGTACGGTGAGTTATATATATATTGAATATGGTGAGTTATATACTGAGTACGGTGAGTTATATATACACTGAGTACGGTGAGTTATATACACTGAGTATGCTGAGTTATATATACTGAGTACGGTGAGTTATATATATATTGAACATGGTGAGTTATATACTGAGTACGGTGAGTTATATATATTGAGTATGGTGAGTTATATACACTGAGTACGGTGAGTTATATACACTGAGTATGCTGAGTTATATATACTGAGTACGGTGAGTTATATATATATTGAGTATGGTGAGTTATATATACTGAGTATGATGAGTTATATATACTGAGTATGATGAGTTATATATATTGAATATGGTGAGTTATATATATACTGAGTATGATGAGT
This sequence comes from Limulus polyphemus, assembly GCF_000517525.1. Lineage (NCBI taxonomy): Eukaryota > Metazoa > Arthropoda > Merostomata > Xiphosura > Limulidae > Limulus > Limulus polyphemus. The sequence goes on from NW_013675841.1 coordinate 19,421, forward strand.
TATATATATTAAGTATGGTGAGTTATATATATTGAGTATGATGAGTTACATATATTCTGTGTACGATGAGTTATATACACTGAGTACGGAGAGTTATATATCCACTACGTATGTTGTAGTAAGTTATCTCACTGGTTTATCATGTTTCATCAATAGAACCTTTTGTTCTATCTATGATGGATTCCTAGTAATGTTGGAAACCTTTGTTGTCGACACCCTCGTATGTGGAAGAGTCCTAACGAAATCGTACCGTTGAAGTGATGTTTGGTGCATTATTAACATGTAACGTTACAGGTAGTTAACGTACTCTCGAGTATCAGTCGACATTTTTAATCCCAGCTTGCTACTTCCAAACAGGTGTTACTTGGTTCTGGTAATAAAAGAAAAAACAAACTTTTTTTATTTAGATTCTTAGCCATGCGTTAAAATGAAACAGCACAACCTATATAACGTTGTATTATTGTGCAAATTAGCAAGTAATTTTGTTTAGCACACATCCTACATCTGTGGTCACGCCTGCACGAACTTGAAGGTGATGTGACCAGGAGCTTATTACCATATCTATGTACGGGAGGTTTGAATCAGCCGCTCGAGGTGACACCTACATCCGCCCTTAGCTTCCGGGGCGTATGCCAAGCTGTGTATTCATCCGCAAAGCTCCCACCTTTGAATGAAAAAGATGCTAATTTTTGATAAGGTCATGAAACACCAGTTATACAAACAGAAGTCCATCGTTTTTAAGCCTTACAGGTGTGTCACGATGTAGGGAAAACTAAACATATCAATAATATAGAATGAACAGTTTAAAAATGAGAAATCCACCACCAAGTTCGCAAATCTGAAAGTGTGAAACTAATAAACTACATATAAACCACGATCAGTTTGTCAACACGGGACTGTATTAACGTGCTGTAGCTGAAAGAATGAAATGTAGTTATTTCTCCTACCGTTAGATATAAAGCTAAGTAGAACAATAAAATGTATACGTGGCTCCTATTGTTATCGAGATGATAACGTATTTAAAAAATTCAGTCTATCTCTGTCACTTTATACGTTAAAAAATGTGTTTTGTTAAGCACAAAGCTACACAATGGGGTATCTGTGTTGGGCTCGCCACGGGTATCAAAATCTGGACTTTAGGGTTATAAGCCTTCAGACTTACTGCTGAGCTACTGGGGGCTGTTGAAAAATTAAATAATATCTAGTCTGTAAATACATTTTTAGTATGTTACATAATATGTTCGATACCTAAAGAAGGAATTTATATAGTTTTTATATGTTGCAGTAGCACGTCCGAAACTTAGTGGAATAATTAATATAAAAATGTGTTATTGTGATGTATAATTCTTCAAAGTAACGAATGATATAACAATAATATTAATTCATTTTATAGGGAAATGTATTATAGACTTCTGTTTATTTGTATGTTATGTTTTGGATGTAGAATCAAAACTGTTTCTCCTTGCAAAAGAAAATCGTCTAATCATAACATAGAAAAATAAACTGAAAAGGCAGATAATTAATTGAAGCTTAAAAAAAAACATTTGCCAACATTGATCTGGCTATTTTGTAAACTAGGTAGAAACAGTAACAGGAAATTACAGCATCGAATTAGAAACATTTTATTTGATATCTGGATTTAACTTATTAGTTTAGTAATAAGTAGAGTTGTATTAATGTCTTTAAGGAAAGTCTGAGGTTTATAGTTTAGTAATAAGTAAAACTGTATTAATGTCTATGAGGAAAGTCTGAGGTTTATAGTTCAGTAATAAGTATAACTGTATTAATGTCTATAAGGAAAGTCTGAGGTTTATAGTTCAGTAATAAGTAGAGTTGTATTAATGTCTATAAGGAAAGTCTGAGGTTTATAGTTCAGTAATAAGTAGAGTTGTATTAAGGTCTATAAGGAAAGTCTGAGGTTTATAGTTCAGTAATAAGTAGAGTTGTATT
>NW_013675842.1:0-1510 GCF_000517525.1 Limulus polyphemus
TGATCTAGAAACATAGAGACAGGCGGGCTGTTTTGACAGCTTCGTAAATTAATGATCTAGAAACATAGAGACAGGCGGGCTGTTTTGACAGCTTCGTAAATTAATGATCTAGAAACATAGAGACAGGCAGGCTGTTTAGACAGCTACGTAAATTAATGATCAAGAAACATAGAGACAGGCAGGATGTTTAGACAGCTACGTAAATTAATGATCTAAAACATAGAGACAGGCGGGCTGTAAAGATAGCTAGGTAAAATAATGATCTAGAAACATAGAGACAGGCGGGCTGTAAAGATAGCTAGGTAAAATAATGATCTAGAAACATAGAGACAGGCGGGCTGTTTAGACAGCTACGTAATTTAATGATCTAGAAACATAGAGACAGGCGGGTTGTAAAGATAGCTAGGTAAAATAATGATCTAGAATCTAATGATCTAGACGGGCTGTAAAGATAGCTAAGTAAAATAATGATCAAGAAACATAGACACAGGCGAGCTGTTTAGACAGCTATGTAAATTGATGATCTAGAAGAGATCACTAGTCAGGCTGAGAATAGTGGATTGACCTAGTGTCAAATGTTTCATATTTTCACTGTGTAGACTCCTTGTTATGAAATCATTGGAGATGATTTGTGTGAAGTGTGTATCTTTATATACACCTGTTGTTGTTTTTTTCTAGCTGTACAAAACAGCACGTTTGTCTCTTTGCTTTTAGATCACTTCGTGATTTGAGAGAAGGTTCTCCAGCTTCTTCACGCATTTAACAAATCGCAAAGTTGTATTCGTTTTTGCTTTATGCGATTTATATAACTTTGTTCCCTGTAAAAAAATATTATCAAGTGTTATAAGTGTGCACTATAATATAAAGAATCAGATTTCTCTATTGGAAGAGATACATTCACATCACTAGTCTGTACTACATCTCCTACGCCAGTTGGAACGACAAATTTGTATCACTTGAAAAACTTTCCCACTGCTGGAAATGGCAATAATGTGTGTAGTTCGATTTCAAGAAAACTGTTTCAAGCAAGCTATGTTCAGCTACTGATGTGTTCTTAATTATCAAGAAGCCGACTGGCTCGAGCTGCATATTTCAGTTCTTTCATAGGATTACAGTTTTATTACACACGTGCAATTTAGCACGGAACTGTACACGCTCGGGGCGAAATTAATACGGTTTTCTTAATACCGTCGGAAAAAAATATAATATTTCACGATTCTTGGTATTTAAAAATATACATAGTTAGAAGTATTCAAAATACCGCCAATTACGTAAACGCTCTTTGATATTAATATTTTTTGTTACAATAAATGACGAACTTTAGAATGATTGTAATAAAGTAAAAATAAACAAACTATTTCTGTCACTTAAAAGACTCCTCCGGATATATTAGTCCGACGAACTTTAGAATGATTGTAATAAAGTAAAAACAAACAAACTATATTTGTCACTTAAAAGACTCCTCCGGATATATCAGTCCGACGAACTTTAGAATGATTGTAATAAAGTA
>NW_013675842.1:2510-8434 GCF_000517525.1 Limulus polyphemus
CTCCTCCGGATATATCAGTCCGACGAACGTTAGAATGATTGTAATAAAGTAAAAAAATAAACAAACTATTTCTGTCACTTAAAAGACTCCTCCGGATATATTAGTCCGACGAACGTTAGAATGATTGTAATAAAGTAAAAACAAACAAACTATTTTTGTCACTTAAAAGACTCCTCCGGATATATTAGTCCGACGAACTTTAGAATGATTGTAATAAAGTAAAAAATAAACAAACTATTTTTGGCATTAAAAGACTCCTCCGGATATATTAGTCCTTAGACTAAAGATTGAAATTTGAAAAAAATTGGTACCAAGTTTGGAACTAACTGTCATAGCGTTTTTTGAGTAGCTGTAATCTGTAGAACACGAAATGATATGATAGTCTTCTGTATTGGGAAGCTTAAGTGAGCAACCACACCTTTTATTGAGTAGTCTTAGGGCTAGACTGCTGCCGGAAAAACGTTTTTTTTTTTATAATAAAATATAAAGCTATAGCGTCGTTGCGTGCTGTTATCTTGGACAATTGTTAGTACTTCTATTGCAAAAACTTTTTTATTCATAAGCGTCATTTTCTGCGGAAGTTTGAGGGGGACGGGACAAAATATGAAGCTGTTGCGTCAGCGAGGTCACGTGACTAGTATCACGCCACGTCCTTCTCTCGAACCTTCGTGAATTATCGGGAGACTACTAGATTGGGGGTAGTCTGGTATATATAAGATGGTCACAACGTGACGAGGTAATGAGTAATTTAACTGCAGTCAGAGTGTGTAATTGAACGAGACGTGAGTTATAGCGCTGTTATAGAGAGACTGTTGAAATTAAGTGTATCGTAAAGTTGTATTCGGAAAGAATAAACCAGTTTTATTTAAGAAAGGACTTGTGTCGCTAAAGTTTCGTCGGAACGAATTTACGGAAAATTAACTAACGAACAGAGACGTAACAAAGCCATACCTATATACTTGACTAGTTTTTAGCTCATCTACCCCTTCTGACTTTTCGGGTGTTATTTTAAAACAATAATCGCTACATGTCGAATGGATTTGTCCACTGACTCTCTAGAATTCCGAAAGTTGACTCAGTATTTTCCTCGTCCTTTTTAATACGTGATTTTTCTAGATAAACATGGCTGATACCAGAAATCTGGCAAATCAATGATAGCATATAACTGCTTAACACGTTCATTGCCATGTGCCCCATCGGTGGGTCACAGATAATTATGTTTCAAAGCCAAAATTCTCTTGTGATATATGGGTTTGAGACGCTGTGACTGCCCATTGGCACCTATTGAATGTTTGATTTTTTATACACTTGTTATGTGGCAGCGAACATGTTAAGACACGTCCTGCGAAACTCTGCAGTTAAGTAGTATTTGCTAACTGTGCCTGGATTTAAACTGAACCATCTGGTGCCTCCTGCGGTTTGCGTGTCCTTATTAACTGTTTCTTCTACAGCTTTGTCGGCAGGAATTCGTCCAGACGGATCATGTTCTCCAATCTGAACCGAAAATCTGCCATTCTGGAAATCCTCAAAAAAATGTTGGGCGATCTTCAAGTAGTCTAATCATTATAATATACGGGAAGGAACCTCGCATAATTCAGCCTATTATAGACAGCGCACTAGGGTATCATTCAACGGATTACGGGAAGGAACCTCGCATAATTCAGCCTATCATAGACAGAGAGCACTAGAGTATCATTCAACGGATTACGGGAGGGAACCTCGCATAATTCAGCCTATCATAGACAGAGCACTAGGGTATCATTAAACGGATTACAAGAGGGAACCTCGCATAATTCAGCCTATCATAGACAGAGAGCACTAGGGTATCATTCAACGGATGGAATGAAGTTGGAGCAACCACTTCCCTTCCCTTGGTGTCCGGATCATTGATAATAGAAGTTCTATAAGATCCACGAAGGACATCTAGATCACAACTAGGTCTCCATTATGGTAGTGAAGCATATCAAGGTACTCATATACCACCTTTCTTAAAATTTTTACCATAATTATCAATATTATTAACAAGTTATAAATTTCCTAATACAGTTTTAATAATTCAAAAACAACAACAGAATTAAGCCTTGCCAGTAAAACAATTTTAACCCGGTATACGTAAAAGTTTAACTCCTTATTCCGAACTTAAGCTACTCATTTGGAAAGGCTATCAAACAGTTTCGTTTAGTTTGTACGCCACTAGGCACTTGTAATAGTATTTTAGTTCCAAATTTGGTACCGAAAAAATCATTGGCCCACGGACTATATATATACACACACACTCACACACAAGAAGAATGAGGGGGAAGAGTTGAGAATTTATTTATTTATATTATTGTCTTTTACTTTTTTTTCGTGACCGTTCAAAATTTAGTACACTTTCGTGGCTGTACTGCTTGCTCTTCTGCTACCCAAACGTTTTCTCAACAAAATTCTTATCCAATCTACATTTGGAGAGTAAAAAAAATCATTAAGACGTTTAACAAAGTTCAGTAACTAACGGAAATGCAGTAATATCTGATATAGCTTATATACAATTATATATGCACAAACATGTATACAGTGTTATATCTTCTCAGATAAAAGTGATTTTAAAATTTACTATGCTGGTTGTAAAAGCAAAAAGCGTTGTCATGCAACGAGAACACTACACTTTAACAAGTTTGTTTATTTAACAAATGGGTGCAGATCGGTCACACATCACACTGTACAAACGCACATGCTATACGTATATATGTAAACAATAAGTTATATATATCGTGAGATTATGTTCATTCTTTCCTCAAACCCGTGTATGAATGACCAGTAAAATATTGATTAAGTAAAAGCCCATTGAGTATTTCTGTTGTTTATATTCACGGAATACTTCCAACACGTATTACATACATGCACGCTATTATAATAATTAGATACTGGATTTCCGAGAAAGCATACAAATCAAACACAGACAGGAAATATTGATGAAGATTGGTCCACCCCTCATTTGATATATAGACCTTAGTTAAGTGATGTATGTTCTAGTTAAATAATATATGTTCTGGTTAAGTAACGTATGTTTTGGTTAAATAATGTATGCTCTAGTTAAATAATGTATGTTCTGGTTAAGTAATATATGTTCTGGCTAAGTAATATATGTTCTGGTTAACTAATGTATGTTCTGGTTAACTAATGTATGTTTTGGTTAACTAATGTATGTTTTGGTTAACTAATGTATGTTTTGGTTAACTAATGTATGTTCAGGTTAAATAATATATGTTCTGGTTAACTAATGTATGTTCTGGTTAACTAATATATGTTCTAGTTAAATAATGTATGTTCTGGTTAAATAATATATGTTCTGGTTAACTAATGTATGTTCTGGTTAACTAATGTATGTTCTGGTTAACTAATGTATGTTCAGGTTAAATAATATATGTTCTGGTTAACTAATGTATGTTCTGGTTAACTAATGTATGTTCTGGTTAACTAATGCATGTTCTGGTTAACTAATGTATGTTCTGGTTAACTAATGCATGGCCTGGTTAACTAATGCATGGTCTGGTTAAATAATATATGTTCAAGTTAACTAATGTATGTTCTGGTTTGAAGTGTCTAGTTTTCATGCGAAAGTAGAGAAATCTGTATAATACACTCTTCTGTTAAACTGCAGTCACCCTGCTGGAAATAACGAGAAAAGTCGGGTATACACAGTGAAAAAACAAAATCTGAGTGTGATATTGTATTGTATTAGAAAACACTTGGAAGGCTGAGTTCTGTTTTAAAAATTTAATTAATTTTAATTTCACGTGTAAAATTTGAATATAACACACTCGTTAACAGGAATATATGCTGAATTCGTTTTCCTACATAGCAGTACATTGATAATTTGGAAACACATCTTCCTTCCCACATTCTATTCTGTTGACCTTGAGTGTAACACACCTATTAACATTAGAGAATTTGAAAACAAAGTGAAACACACCCTCCCTTCTCGACTTTCTATTCTTTTAGACACTTTTGGAAAGTTGAAGGGCAGTAAATATCGTACTATATATCTCGACTTTTTAACTGTTTTCCTTTTTTCTTTCTGATAAAAATCCCGTGGAGGCAGAACAAGTGATGAAGCACTTCTGAGATTATTTTACTGTTTATACTAATAAAAACCCTGTGGAAGTTGATATTAAGCTGTAACACACCTGATATTCAGATCTTTTACTGTGTATGTTACATTAAAATCCGGTGGCTGGGTAAGAAGGTGTAACACACCTGATATTCGGATCTTTTATTCCATTCTTTGTTTTAGAAACGTGTGGATGTTGAATAAAGTGCGACACACCCATTATCCGGATTTTTTACTGTGTATGTTACATTAAAAATCCGGTGGAAGCTGAGTAGAAGGTCTAATACATCGACTATCCGGATCTTTTACTGTGATCATTCTGTTAGAATTCTTGTAGAGGTTGAATAGAACGCGTAACACACCTACTAAATGTAACATACACAGTAAAAGATCTGGAACAATTTTTGTGGAGGTTGAGTGTAAGAAGTAGTACGCTCTTTTTGTGTTAGCTCAATATGTATACAATGATTTTGTTTTGTTCTTTTACTTACGAAGCAAATGAAAATATATTTAACAATCATCCTGACGCCTGGTGAATGTCAAATAAACAGATACAGTACTGTTAGTACCTCGTTTCGTTTCTTTTTCGGAGTGTCGACATTAAATACGATCCTGTTCCTGCAGAAACCGGTACGTATGAACAAATAATTAAAAGTTAAAACTTTGTAGCTTAACATCTCAAAGCTCGACATACTAAAACATGTCAATTTATTAGTAGGTTGAACATAATACACTTGAATCAAACCCTTTTAGCAACACTCCAATAGAGGGCACCACACGTTAGTTGATTATAAAGTTATAGCCATCTGGGTACAAGTGAGAGGTTAATACGACTTCACCTTAATAGCTGTAACAAAAGGAAGCACTTGCGGCGTTCCAATATTATACGTTACTCACTCTTATGTTAAAATTCCGAAACCAGTCTTCCCGTAAGCCTAAAGCAAATGTCATTATGATACAGAAGTACACAAGTAAAAAGCACAGATAATATATTTTACTCTGAAAGAACGAAAAATTTGTAGCTCCACGAAATACATCAGTAGAAGTGAAAGTGACTGTTTATGGTAAGTGTGTATTAATAGTTCATAGTGTATCAAGGTTCATAGTTTGGAACTAAAAATTTATATTACACAAAAACTACAACTGTCTTATTCGGGTCATGTATCAAGTAAACGCACGTTATATCTATGTTCACATACACAGATATGCTCGCATCTATCAAGACGCACACGTTTTATTTACATACGAATAACCTTTTTAAATATATATATATATACTAATACATGTAATTTTTATGTGTTTTTTGTGTGTTAAAATGAGCTTTGAACTACAGCTGAACTACAAAAATAAGGAAGAAAGTATTTTTAAGTTCTAAGAAGAGAATCAAAACGACGGATAACGTTTTTAAGTGATAAACAGAGAATCAAAACGATGGATAACGTTTCTAAGTGGTAAACAGAGAATCAAAATGACGGATAACGTTTTTAAGTGGCAAACAGAGAATCAAAACGATGGATAACGCTTTTAAGTGGCAAACAGAGAATCAAAACGATGGATAACGTTTTTAAGTGGTAAACTGAGAATCAAAACGATGGATAAAGTTTCTAAGTGGTAAACAGAGAATCAAAACGACGGATAACGTTTTTAAGTGGCAAACAGAGAATCAAAACGACGGATAACGTTTCTAAGTGGTAAATAGAGTATCAAAACGACGGATAACGTTTGTAAGTGGCAAACAGAGAATCAAAACGACGGATAACGTTTGTAAGTGGTAAATAGAGTATCAAAACGACGGATAACGTTTGTAAGTGGCAAACAGAGAATCAAAACG
>NW_013675842.1:9434-12547 GCF_000517525.1 Limulus polyphemus
AAACAGAGAATCAAAACGACGGATAACGTTTTTAAGTGGCAAACAGAGAATCAAAACGACGGATAACGTTTTTAAGTGGCAAACAGAGAATCAAAACGATGGATAACGTTTTTAAGTGGTAAACAGAGAATCAAAACGACGGATAACGTTTGTAAGTGCTAAACAGATTCTCAAAGTGCATGGACGAATCTGGGCACGTAGATTCAGAACTCTTCCAACCAAGTACGACTCTTGCATGTAAGAAACAGTGACAGACTACAAATAGAAATGCGTGTCTTACTGCATATACTTAAAGATAACATTCACTTATATATACTGTCTCTGTGATATAAGGCTAACAAAACTTGTAGATAGTATTTACATGTACACTCTCTGTGATGCAAGTCTATTGGTATTTGTACACATTCACCAGCACGGTTTAGTACGTATTTGAAAAAAAAAAAAATCTTTTATAGTGACATACTTTTCTCTGTACTTTTACGCAAAGTTTAAAGACATACCTTGGTGTCAAAATGATGTCTATACTTCTAAATATTTTTTCCTTATAAACACCAGACATACATTTTTCTCTGTGCTTGTAGCCTATGTATAGTATTTCTGGTGACAAAATTCTGTCTTTACTTGTAGGTAGTGTTTAAACGTATATACCCATTCTTACAGTTAGTTCTCTTACTACTTGTACATAGTGTTTCTGTGTACACTTCAAATGACTTAATGCTGACATAATGGTTACATGAACGCATCTAATGATTTAATGCTGTCTGTATTTGTACATTAATGTTGTCCATACTTGTACTAAATGTTTATATGCACGCATCAAATGACTTAATGGTGTACATACTTGTACAAAATGTTTACATGTACGCATCAAATGACTAAATAATGTCTATATTTATGCAATGTTTACATGTACGCATTCAGTGACTTAATGCTGTCTATACTTGTACAAAATGTTTACACGTACACATTCAGTGACTTAATGCTGTCTATACTTATACACAATGTTTACACGTACACATTCAGTGACTTAATGCTGTCTATATTTATACACAATGTTTACACGTACACATTCAGTGACTTAATGCTGTCTATACTTATACACAATGTTTACACGTACACATTCAGTGACTTAATGCTGTCTATACTTATACACAATGTTTACACGTACACATTCAGTGACTTAATGCTGTCTATACTTATACACAATGTTTACACGTACGATATCACTACTAAATTTCTAACCCCAGTATCAAGTAATTTTTAGCAGCACCGATAGAATGCTCGTGCTATGAATAATGTTGAAGCAGATAGTCAGAAAAAAATAAAACTGAAACAACACTGTCATTTAAAAACGGATGTTAATACAATGGATGGAGACTGGTCCCTCGAAAAAAAAACGAATAAAACATTTGTGTTTTAAAGGGGAAGAGAAAGGCTGATTGTGTGGTACCTATGAAATTACAGAAAAAAAAAACTGCTATGCCATCATCAGCCGTCAGTCTGCCAAGAAAGTACTGTCTCATAATTTGCCATATTTTCAGCACAAAGAACATGCATGCACAATGTTGTATGTTTAAAGAAGTATATTCCAACTTGCTACATTCAGTCACTATTGAAAACCAATTTTAAACACATTCTTTCCCCACTGTACACCAGTATCCATTGTGTATTTGTTTTTTATTACTTTCTAACTTAGAACTCTTTAAGGAAACGATGATACTATACATCTGAAGTAAAGTTTGTTTATTTGTTGTTAAGCCCACTACAAATATCAAAATGCGGTTTTTAGCGTTATAAGCCTTCAGACTTATCATTGAGCCACTGGGGGCCTGAAGAAATAGGATTCTTTAATCGAGGATACAGTAGAACTGAAGAAATGAACCAGTTATTAAGCGGTTTGATACTTAGCCATATTACGATATATTTGACTTCATTACATGCAGGGAGTGATTAGAAAATGATATTTTACATGTGCTGTCAAACATTTAAGGGTAAGAGCGACAAGAATCCCATCAACTGCTGTCAAACATTTAAGGGTAAGAGCGCCAAGAATCCCATCAACTGCTGTCACTCTGTGGGTAAATTCTGTTTGGTTAGCTACAAAAACACACTGTAGGCGTTAATCATTGCGCTTGGTTGCTTTCCTCACCATAAAACCTCAGCTCTAAAACCTATAAAAGCATGTATAATGTTACGTCATATTGCTAACGGCGAAATGATAGTTTAATCACGAAATGTGTCACTAACATCAATGAATCAAAAAGTAATAATGATAATAAAAAATCAATAGAGTAATTTTCATACAAACCTTTAAAATACAGTTTTGTTATATTTCAATTACACCATTCTTTGGAGGATGATTGCAATAAATTTGGAGTTTGTTTTAACTTTTTAATTTAAAAATAAGTATTGATAAAAAGTTGACACTTAACGACATATTGTTTAAAAGGGCTTCTGGAAACAACCATGTAACACTTTTGTCAAATATATGTTATGACCCAAAAAATAAACTTCTTTCATAAGAATCTTAATTTTTTTCTATTATTTGTTTCTGTACTAAAATATATGATTGTTTATTTGTAGTTATGCACAAAGCTACACAATGGGCTATCTGTGCTCTGCCCACCACGGGTATCGAAACCCGGTTTCTAGCGTTGTAAGTCCGCAGACATACAGCTGTGCCACTTGGGGCTGAAATATATAAAAGTTGCATTTTAAGATTTTCATATAATCTTCGATGCAATATTACCTCCACCACCAAAGGTGGACGGAGGTTATCTTTTCACTCCTGGGTGTGTTTGTGTGTGGTGTGTTTGTTTGTTTGTCAGCAAGATTTCTCGAAAATGGCTGAATGGATTTTGAAGAAAGTTGGTATACATTCAAGTCCCTTCCTGAAGCCTCGAGAGGTTACTAGATATGCGGTATTCTTGTATAAATAAGCCGCCAAGAAGTGACGGCAACAAGGTGTAATTGAACTGCAGACAGAGATAGAAACGTACTGTTGAGTCGAGCACGTGGGTCGTTCGTTGTAAATTATAGCGTTTGTTATAGCGTGACTGTGGAAATTAAGTGTATTGCAAAGTTGTATTCAGAAAGAATAAATCAGTTTTATT
>NW_013675842.1:13547-14797 GCF_000517525.1 Limulus polyphemus
GTTTATTGGTTTAATGTAAGTTATGCTAGATGGATAAATCATATATAATAACAATAAAGATAAAACACGTGGGACCCACACATACAGATAACAGGTGATCGATTATGGAATCACATAGAACTAGGAAGTACAAATAGTACGAAAGATCAATTGTTTACTGGTCGAGGAACTTGGTTCAGCAAGTGACGAGTCACAGACACACATCATTTCTTCCGTATAATCAGAATGATGCGCCATTTAGTTATCACACGTAATGTACAATATAATAATGCAGAAATACTTGTAGGGCGTACTATGGGGGTTTGGATTCGTGCGATAACTAGTTAACAGCTGTTACGCCAGCAGGAAAACATAAATACACTTTATACGACATAATAATTGTTATTACCATATAACGGTTTACACTAAATAAAGAGCTGGTATTGGACGGTTGCGATTATGATGTAAGACTGAGGAATTGTAATTGAAAAGGGAAATTAATAAACATTAATATACAGATTCTTAACATTCAGTTAAATTATAAATGAATATCAATGCACTTGATTGACATCGTATTATAAATTATACAAAGGTTCTGTGATTGTACAATGGGCTATGACACCGTTTTGATCTTGTTACACGTCATTACTTTTAGCCCGAATACCTTAGCTTCTAGTATTACAGGGAATACCTTTAGCATGAAGACCTTAATTTATGGTTTTATAGAGCATAACCTTTAGCCTGATGAACTGAGCCTCTAGTATTACAAGGCATAACCTTTAGCAAGATTACCTCAGCTTCTAGTATTATAGAGCATAACCTTTAGCGTGATGATCTTAGCTTCTAGTACTTCAGAGCATAACCTTCAGCGTGATGACCTTGGCTTCTAGTATTACAGAGTATAACCTTTAGCGTGTTGACCTCAGCTTCTAGTATTACAGGGCATAACCTTTAGCATGATGACCTTAGATTCTAGTATTACAAGACATAACCTTTAGCGTGATGACCTTAGCTTCTAGTATTAGAGGACATAAGCTTTAGCGTGATGGCCTTAGCTTCTAGTATTACAGGGCATAACCTTTGGCATGATGAGCTTAGCTTCTAGTATTACAGAGCATAACCTTTGGCATGATGACCTTAGCTACTAGTATTTTTATGTTAAAAGAACAATTTCTTAGGTTTATGCACTTGAATTTATTATACACATTCGCTTACACAAATTAAAAGTTATTAGTTCGTCAAGAAATTAATGTCGCGTTTTGGAACACTTT
>NW_013675842.1:15797-17393 GCF_000517525.1 Limulus polyphemus
ATATTTGTTTTGATATATAAGTTGTTGGGTTTTTTCAATCTAAAAAAGCGACATTAATTTCTTGACGACTTAATATTATGTAGAGCTTTTAGATTAGAGTACATATTCGCAATAGCTTCGTTTGCAAAAGCGCGAAATCTAACTGATAATCTATAGTAACACGTTTTCTTTCTAAACTCGACTATCCGGAAAACATAGCAATAAAATACGTGTTTGTTCTCCCAGCACGTCCAATTTTACGTGAAGACGCGCGAATGACCCGAGGTCACGTGACCCTTTTCAAGTAGGAACGAAATTCAGTTTGCGCGTCAGTTTTTAAACAACGTATTTTGAAATATTACACAAGTTCATAAAATTTACTAAGTTCCGAATATGTAAACATTATAAATATTGAGACGTGTTGTTTTTGTTTTGTTTTCTTAATTTGCTTATTTACCGTTTTCGGTAATGTCCAGTTTAAGCAACTTGAATAAAAATAGTCAATTTTACACTCCGTACACAAAGAAGTTGCTTCTATGTTCTATTTTCACGGTTAAAACTACGTGCAGTACAATCCTACATGACAGAGTAAGAAAACTACCCGTGAAGTTTCACTTTTAGTGGTCAATAAACAAAATGGAGTTCCACTTTTATGCATCATAGTTCTTTTGTACGAACGTAAATTTACGTTCATTCGATTATGGCAATCAATGAACTCGTTACAATAGAATATTTTACAATCCCTAAAAAGCCAAAAACACCTAACAGCGTGGATACCCAACTGATGACCTAACGCAAACTGACCATAGAGGTTTTCTGTGGTTTGCCTGTCATTCATAACTAAGACTAATTAGTATTGACTGTAATTGTTATTGAAGATTTTTGGCAACTCTTCTGCTCGAACTTATTACATAATAAATATGATCTATGACGAACCTAGCTGATGAATTTGTATAGTTTTGTACGGTGTACAAAACTTATGTCTACGTGTAAGCTAATGTACTTTTATACGAACGATTTGCATATGCTAATTCGTGACATCACAGACTACATTGTTAGTACCATTGTTAGTTTAGAATTTGGTTCGTGGAAAATTTCCGACGATTCGAAGAGCAATGTCGCCACCATTATGGCTCGTCTATGAGTAGCCCTCTATGGCTGAAGAAATATGTCCACCCTTTCTGAGGAAGGATACTCTTAAAGATAATTTGTTAATTATGTAGAGCAAAAGAGTACAATTGTTTAGCTGAAAGGAATCTTCATTGTTATCCTTAGAACGAAAAAACTCGCACACCAGAGAGTTTTGAAAAGATACAGCTTCGAAGCCCACATCTAACCAATTCGGAGCAAAGCTCATCTTCGAAATGAAAGTTACCGATACGAAAGAAAAACCTTTCCACCCAAAAGACATTGTAATATAGCTGTGTATATCTCGTAGTATAATAAACAAGACAGTATGAAGTTGAGGAATGCTCACAAGCTTTCAGCCACACCACGAAACCGACAGATGTCATGACAAAGATGGCTGAAAATGTGGAACCACAGCAATATCATTTAACCACATAAATATCAAGTCAGTAGAAGCAGTTCTACAGGATTTTTTTTTTTTTTTTTTTT
>NW_013675842.1:18393-22920 GCF_000517525.1 Limulus polyphemus
TTTTTTTTTTTTTTTTTTGCCTTTCGGCGGCGTAAACAGTCTTGAAAACTGATATCGATTCACATTTGAAATGAAGCTGTGAAAAGTTTGTCAAGATACGTGTCCAAAGATTGACTTCACCATCCTTGTTACATCATAAATTACGGTGACGAGCAACAGTATGTAATCATGGCCATCACAGTGAGCACGATAGACGATAAAAATAATAGTTCCAAATGTAGCACGCAATCCGGAACATCTTTCTTATGAAACTGTGTGTCTGTAATGTTCAAACACATTCTACATTTCTAAAGATTCCAATTTCCATTTTATTAAATTAAATGTTAGCATTCAAAGTGAAAGGGATATAATTATTTGTGTTTCGTTTAGAGCCAAGCTGCACAATAGGATATGTGAGATGTGTCCATTGCAGGGATCGAACCCGGAATTTAAACTACATACCCTTAAATTTAACTCTAATCCACCGTGGGACACATCAGACTTGAATACAGTCACTATGATGGAATCTTACATTAATTGTAAATTCTCCGAATGTTATGCAGAGTATAGAACTTATGTCGTTATCTTAATTATTCTAAGTTCATAACTCTAAGAGCTGGTGGATAGGGTATTCATAACTCTAAGAGCTGGTGGATAGGGTATTCATAACTCTAAGAGCTGGTGGATAGGGTATTCATAACTCTAAGAGCTGGTGGATAGGGTATTCACAACTCTAAGACCTGGTGGATAGGGTATTCACAACTCTAAGACCTGGTGGATAGGGTATTCACAACTCTAAGACCTGGTGGATAGGGTATTCATAACTCTAAGAGCTGGTGGATAGGGTATTCAAACTCTAAGACCTGGTGGATAGGGTATTCATAACTCTAAGAGCTGGTGGATAGGGTATTCATAACTCTAAGACCTGGTGGATAGGGTATTCATAACTCTAAGACCTGGTGGATAGGGTATTCACTCGCAATTTGTATCTTTCACTTAATCAGAGTTGGTGTAGCTATTATGTAGACTTTACAGCCGAATACTTATTGAAGAAAAATTTCATCTTCAGGTTAACTATTCTACACGTTAATATCACTAACAGAAAATCTTTACTTCGAGTCAACTGTAGTAATAGTCTTCAAATGTTTGTACTTAACAAAGTCCAGGCGTAACGTAGTGATTAGCCCACCGGGCTGCGGCTTAAAAGGTCCAAGGTTCGAACGCGATATTCCTCTGCACTTTCGCCCATGTGTAGGTAGTATAAGTTGCTATTTACAACAAAAAAATTACACCTCTAATAACATTTTAGAACTAATCAGACCTTCCAAGATTAATCACCTAAATTAGTCTCCTCAAGTTCTTCAATCTATACAGAAAAACAAGCCCAACTCATTCTATTTAAAACACCCGAGTCCAGTCAAGCTAAATTAATAGTCTAACTCGAATTAGGACGTATATCATACAAAATGACATATCTGCATAACGAAAGTTTAGTAACTCGAATCAAGACGTATATCATACGAAGTGACATATCTGTATAACGAAAGTTTAGTAACTCGAATTAAGACGTATATCATACAAAGTGATATATCTGCATAACGAAAGTTTAGTAACTCGGATTAAGACGTATATCATACAAAGTGACATATCTGCACTAATAAGCTATCAATAATTTAATTTACATTTTATCATTTAAATCTTTAAATACACGAGAATATCAAACATGATTTCAACATTAACGTAATTTTATTTAAAGAGGACACCTTCTTAATAACAATTACAAATATAGAATTAACGAAAATAAGGCATCGTTTTGACGTTGGAATCCGAATACACTCAAGTCTCAGGTTAGAACAAAGGATCCCACTGACAAGCTTTAAAACTACTTCCAACGGATGTAATGATTTTTTGTTAATTAATCTGATAACCTGGAGACGACATACAAAATGTTAAGTATAACAAAAACTTTCAGGCCTGGTTGTATACATGTTATGATGAGTAAGATAACATTAACATTTTAAAAGTCTGTACAATTATAATTATTTAGTTTTGATAATATTGTCTTTAGCTACATAAGCATAGAAGTAATTATAAGAGTAGGATTTGTTTTAGAATTTCGCTACCCTAGCTTTCTATGCTATAGAATAGAGGTGTCCGTATACTAATAATGAAAGCTAATGTATGGTTTAGTAAGATTTGCTTTTAATTATGCACAAAGCTACACAAGGGCTATCTGTGCTCTGCCCACCACGGGTATCGAAACCCGGATTCTAGCGTTGTAAGTCCGCAGACATACCGCTGTACCACTGGGGGGCGGTTTAGTAAGTTAGATTTGGTTTATTTTGAATATCGCGCAAAGCTACAAGAGGGCTATCTGCACTAGCCGTCCCTAATTTAGCAGTGCAAGACTAGAGAGAAGGCAGCTAGTCATCACTACCCACCGCTAACTCTTAGGCTACTCTTTTACCAGCGAATAGTGGGATTGACCATCACATTATAAGGCCCCCACGGCTGAAAGGGTGAGCATGTTTGGTGGTACGAGGATTCGAACCCGCGACCCTCAGATTGCGAGTCGAGCGCCCAAACCACCAGGCCATATAAAAGTCTGTCTGCAACAGACGCATACAGCATAAAATTAATAATAATTTCACATAGAAACAGTGTTTCGATATGGCTGTATGTACAATTATCATCGTTTATGAACGAATGCTGAAATTAATTAGTAAGTTTACCAGGACGCTTTATAGGGAGCAACGTTACCGAGGCTCAAGTCATCATGCTAAAGGTCATGACTTATAATCGAGGTCAAATTGATATTCATCCCACTCTGCAATCACATAACGTTTATCAAATTCATAATCTACGTATTGCTATAAAGTACGTTGATAATCAATCGTTCTCTGTGTAACATCAGAAGTTGTAAGATAACTGTCATTAACTCGCATGTTTAACTAACGTATTGCTATAAAGTACGTTGATAATCAATCGTTCTCTGTGTAACATCAGAAGTTGTAAGATAACTGTCATTAACTCGCATGTTTAACTATAATTTCTATACGTAAACTTGTACTCTAGTCATATAATTTAGTTTACTTATCTGATATCAATTTTATAAATTAGATATTACTAATTAATATTAATATAATTTTTTTATATACAGGTCATGAAGGATTCACGCAACATTGATTTAATACCACGTCTTCATGTACAGGTCATGAAGGATCACGCAACGTTGATTTAATACCACGTCTTCATGTACAGGTCATGAAGGATCACGCAACATTGATTTAATACCACGTTATACTGCAGTTTATTGTAATTTCACGTGATCATCCATTAATTTAATGATGACGTAATTTTTAGTCATATGGTAGTCCTACAGAGAATGTATTTGACTCTCTTCTTCACGCACGCCCTCATACTATCCTCTGGTGGTCCTACAGAAACTTATTTGACAACTCCCACATCCCTCAAACGTCACATCTATCAGCGAATCGGAGCGTGGAGGTCAATCAACATACAACTTACCGACGAGCGTAAGAATAAAAAATTAATAATAATATAAAGACTTATTTTTACATTTATTCTAATGAGAGTATGAAACTTCGTTTATGCCAATCTTTAAAATGCTTCATTAAAGAAACCGGAAAAATGTTGATATTGACGTCACCTCAGCTTCATAATCATATGGAACGAGCAGCGGTAAAAATAACAAAACGTATCACTTGATAAAATCACAATAAAGGAAAAAACACTATATACTGTATTATATACCAGTATTGTTATTAAGCGCAAAGCTCCACAAAGAATCTGTGCTCTTCCCACCACGGGTATCGAAACCCGGTTTCTAGCAGTACAAGTCCGCAGACATACCACTGGGGGACGTGATGTAGGGAATACAGAAAATCATACAACAATCTTTACATAAGATGTCAAATCTTTCCAAGAATAACTAACCTACAACTAAATGTTGAATTTCTGTCAGTTAAATGAATTCAGATTTGAATGCAAGTATTTAAGCTCAATAGTGCTATATAGTCTTATAGTGGCTAATAACCATAAGCTTGTAACACTGACTCAGTGGCTATTAATGTAGGGATTTTTGTATGATTTTGTGTATTCATCCCTACCTTATTTCTGTACTTTTTGGCATTGTTATTTCCACTTCATACGTAATATTTGCAAAATGTACTTTTATTACTCGTTTCTCCTCCTTTTTTCTAACCAATTTCATTGAAGTAGGTTGATAAGTGAACATTTGTTATATTTTTATAATTCAATGGTAATATGTATTGTTAACATCATATCAGTATTGTCAGTTTCTCTAATTTTGGATTACACTGAAGACCAGTGAAGCTGGAATGATTCCTACAGGACGGTAAAAGTACCCCGAACGCTGTACCGACGTTAAGGGGATATTTGCAGAACCCACGCCTCCCAACTACACCTCAACTCACTACATGTGCATACAATGGACTCCACCACGTCCACATGGTAGGGTTGGTTGGTTGGTGTTTTATGGCGCAAAGCAGCTAGGCTATCTGCGCC
>NW_013675843.1:0-4211 GCF_000517525.1 Limulus polyphemus
GGTGTACTATTTAATAGTGTCTTATGTTCCACTTTGTTTGTACAATTATTAGCAACACCCTCTGCTACAAATATTTTTGTGTATTCTTCTAATAAGTTCAGTAGCCCTTCTTTATGTTTATTCTTTATAGTTATTATTATAATATTCCTTGGAATCAATTTTTCTTTGGCTACACTGGTATAAGCATCTTACTTTTATGTACTACTTCATCTATTCTGCTAGCTTTACTTACTATTGCAAGTTTGACAGCACTACTTTACTCTCATTTATATTTAACACTTGTATAGATACAATCTTGCTCAGACATGCAACAGTTTATACTCCTGACTTGTCAGTTTGTATTGGCTCAATTGATATTCCTGAATTTTGAATAAAGTCCAGTATTTTAGTTAAAATAGTGACCTGACTTCTCTCAAGTATTTTTAACTAGCTGTACAAGCTGTTTGGATGCTCTGTTGGCTTCTGTAGGTTTAGAATCACCTGAGGGATTTTTATAGATGTGTACTTGTCCAGTACTTTGTTTTTAATTTATCCGTGTTCACCTTATTACGGTTTGATGCTTTACTTCTAATTACTTGTTCTTTGCTTATTTTAATGCTCTTCCTATTACTGGGCTGAATATTTTTCTCTTCACTATCACAAGTTCTCTTTTTCTAATGAAACTTAATATATTACCATTTCTACTTTCTCAGTATCATGTATCACTGTGAGGAGTATCAGTATTATTATGTTTCAACTTCTGATCTTTAGACTTACTGTTGTGCTCATGTTGTGTATCCCCAGCTTCTACTTGAACATGATATATTACAAAGGGAGGTGATAAAGATTATCCTAGTAACTATAGGCCTATTGATTTTACAACAGTGTTGTGGAAAATTTCTGGAAGTCTGACAAAAGATGATTTGCAAATTCATTTCACAAAGTATAAAAGTTTGTTGGAAGTCAGTGTGTGTCACTATGGGAAAATGTTATTAATATTTTGACATTCTTCGAAGAGGCTACTGCTTTTGTAGATAATGTTATGGATGTAGATTTGGTGTATCTGGTTTTTCAGAAAGTATTTGATAAAGTGCCTACATAAAAGGCTTTTCAAAAAAGTTACTATGTAGGTGTGGAGGATAGGTTGGCTCATTAGATGGAAGAAAACAGGGGTTTGTTATAAATGGATTCATGTCCTAAATGGAATACCTCAGGGCTCAGTGTTAGGACATTTGCTCTTTTTAATTTAGATCTGTGACATGTGGTGAATAAAGTATTTAAATTTGCTGTTGATATTAAGGTCTTGGGTGTTGCTAAACCTAAAGGGGATACCATTGCTTTAAAAAAAGAATTAGATCATTCAGTGAGTTGGGCAAATAAATGGCCGATGGGTTTTAAATATAATAAATGCAATATAATGCATGTGGGTTATCATAATTTGAATTATAAGTGTAATTTGAATGGAATAACCTTAACTGTTATGAAGGAAAGGGATCTTGGTGTAATAGTTGATCAGTCTCTAAAGTCATCCAAGGAATGTGCTGTTTCTAGTGGCATGGCAAATAGGAGTTTAGGTTTCTACTGAAATATTGAACAGAAATCTAGAGAGGTTATAATATCATTCTATAGGTCATTGGTTAGCCTGCATTTGAAATATTGTGTTCAGTCTTGGGATTCTTACCTTAGAAAGGACATTGAATTGTTGGAAAGAGTTTGATACTTGAGATAGAAAAGTTGTCATACTTGAAAAAAAGAAGAGTTTGAGAGATCTGATTAAGATGTTTAAAATTGTTAAGGAATTGATAGTATTGGTGCATCATTTTTTTCATATTTAATGATGAAAATTGTAAAACTAGGGGCCACAAATGTAAATTTTGGTAGGGTAGGAGTTATCTCCAGCTGAGACAGCTTTATTTTTCTAATAGGGTGGTTGAACTATGGAATGAGTTCCCTTCAGTGTGTTAGGTCCAGTTAATTTTAACCCGATGACTACCAGTACTAACTTTCTTAGTAGGCAATGCAAGTGTGAGGGCAAAATCATTTGTGAATTGAAAAAAAATTTTGTTTCATAAATATATTTTTATTTCAAATTTATGTTTCATTGCAGTCGTACTGTTGTGTTTATTGTGCCGAATAAACCGTGGGGTCAGCAGCATGAACTATGTACGTTGTCCGTAAACTATTTCAACCTTTTTGGTGGTCACTCTCGTTCAACCGAGCGTGCGCGCATTTGAACGTTACTGTAGATATGATAGTAAGAAAGCTTTTCGGTACTTGAATATCATTTCTTTAAACTTTCAAACAAGTTTATTTCAACATATGTCTATGTATGTTGTTTCAGAATAGAGACAAAACTAACTGCCACTACTAACAAATGTATGTAACAGTTTATAGTACAGGTGGTTTCAATAAACACCACCTGAGCCTGACCCCTTGTTACTTGATACATCCTGTTAGAAGAGATTACCAAACAATACAGACACCATAAATTACAAAGAAAATTACAGCACTTAAAAGATTAGTCCTGATCACATTCCTATCATTACAGGCAAGATTTATGTTGGAATGCGAAACTTCAATGTATTGAGAACCCAACTGTGAGAATGTCATAGCTTCCCTGTATTATTTAGTATTTAGTCTGTTTCACAACCAACATATGGGTTTTATTGTTGTCACTACTGAGTTTGAACCATTTGCAAAATATCAGAATAAACTACATATATATATATATATATATCAGTTAGACTGTTTTAATTCTAACGTAATAACAACAGAAGTGTGGGTCTTACTACAAAGCAAAGATTGTAAGAAGGAAAAATATAAAATTCTTTTGTGGTACTAATAGTATTACATATAAATCACACAAGTTTTTCATTCTAAATACTGAATCATATTATTATTATTATGAAATAAATATAAAATTATGTTAAATTATTGAGATTAAAACTACAAATCTAAATTCAAAAGAATATAAAAAATCACAAACTCTTTCAGTTCAAAGTCCTAAGTCTAATTCATGTAAAGACTTTGCACTCGCCACTCGGTAACTCTTAACCCTAACAATCGTGGATCAACTTCTTTCCTAAAAAATATATCTATTTTGAGTTAATTTTTCAATATAATGATTAATATAAACAGATATACCATGCAGCATGACTTAAGCTACTATATAAGAAAAATAAAAATCACGTATAAACCATGCAGTTTTTTCCAGAAGCAACTTTTCTTACGCTTACAGAAAAGCCCTATTGGCCAGTACTAAATACAAACTCTACATAAAATGGCAGTTACTATAATAAGCACCACCCACATTCATATTGTAAAATCCAGAGAACAATGCATCACGTGCTTTCCTTATCATCCTATGATTTGTCAAATGGGAGATACAGCAATTGGAATAATTGGTACTGAAATTGACACTTTCGACTAGGATTGGCTAAAAGTTTTACAACTGAGGTTTAACATGCCAAGACGCTGTTTTATAAAAAGAACAGACTAAAAAAAGGTTTAGATACCAATCATAGATGGCAGGACCAGTGCTGAAGTGGAAGGAAACATTTTTAAAACATTTTTGAAAAAAACATTTCTTCTTAGAGGGCACTTAGTTACAGTCTAAAACGTATTTTAGGAATTTTTTCATTAAATTCCTCTTTAAACTTCATTAAAGAATACAATTTTGTACAAATAATTGAATGTTATGCTACTACTTATAAAAATAAAATCAGAAATCCATTAAAAGATAAGTTCTCTATCAGAAATGTTTTTATGTACATAATATATAAACATGAAATCCTAGTTAAAAATAAAAATACTCATTTATTGTTTAGGTTTATTTACAAATGTTATTTATGGGTCTGTATATTACTTGAAACCATAAGAAGTATACATGATTATTAAAAAAATTAAAAATAGATAAAATTTGCATTTTCTGGAAGATACAATTTTTGGGGGATTTCAAAATAATATACTAAAACATTAAAAGTAATAAGTTCAAATCTGTAGCAAATATAAATATTGTAATCATTTCTTATAAATACGATTTTCTAATGTAATTTTCCAAGATATTAAAGATCATAATGCAAAGAAATTTATTAAAAGTAATAGGCTTTATGTTTCTTAAACTACCTACATTTGTCAAAGTATTTATGAATTTTCGAAGATATTCGTCGACTAGTTTTATTGTTGGAATGAAATATAGCAAGACTTGCATTGCCAATACGTGTTTGTCGGAG
>NW_013675843.1:5149-15616 GCF_000517525.1 Limulus polyphemus
TCTTCGGATGTTGTAGAGGCAGTAAATTTAAGTGAGTTTAAGAGAAAGCTTGATAAGTAAATGAATAAGAGCTGGCTTTAAGATTTTCTTAAAAGTTGTTTTAATTTAGTTTAAAGGATGGAACAGACGAGATGGACCAATAAGTCTCATGTTGTCCCAAAACATTATGTTATGCTAATATATATATATATATATATATATGTTCTGTATGCATATAAATTTTTCCCTAAATGCTTCCCACATCTTTAGTCCAATCTACAGAAGCCAGATCACGTTTCATTCCATCAAAATTGGCCTTTCTGAAATTTGGAATCAGGGTACTATTCAACATGTAGTAAAATCCCAAACCTAATAGTGTAATGGTCACTTGTACTTTAAATGCTCACCAATGGATGCTAATATTAAATCTAATATAACTTCCTCTCTTGTAGGTTCCATCAGTGAAATTTGAAAATTTTCTGATGCAAAAAGTATTTTTAATTTTAAAATGAAAATTACTTTGCATGTTAGATAGGCAACATGCAAAAAGAAAAAAAAAAAGGCATGAGAAAAATATTGCTTTACAAACCTTAGGACTTAATAAAAAAAAATTTATATTTTGCATATGAAAGCTTTGTAATGTTTAATGATAATATGCCAAATGTCATTAAAATATGCTTATTCATTTAAAAGTTATAGCATGAAAACTATAACAAGCACAAAATGGTTACGAGGTCGGTTCCAAGGACTGAGCCTGTGCTGAAAGAGTTAACTGTGACATACATCTATTAATTATGACACACACAATTTCATGTGAAACACATCAATCTTACTGTGACACAAACCCACTTAAATATGACATAACACCCAGTTTATTGTGATATACACCCACTTAACTATGCCACACATCCATCTTACTTTGACAAACACAACATTCTATTACACACACCCAGCTTTAAATACATGACATATAGTAAACATAATATGACACACACTTAGCTTACTATGACACATACTCAGCTTAAAATGACGTACTTTCAACATACTATGATACATATCCAGCTTACTGTGACTCACACCCAACTTACTATGACATACACTCAGCTTACTGTAACATACACCCACATAACTATGAAATATCCACCCATCTTAGAATGAGATAAATCTAAGTATGACACACATCCAGATTACTGTGACATACACTCAGCTTAAAATGGCATGCACCAAACATTCAATACCACACACTTAGCCTACTATTACATACACCCACCTTAGTATGACACACACCCAGTTTAGTATAACATACATTCTATGACATACACCTAGCCTACTATAGCACACACACCCAGCTTACATCAGAGCTGACTTTCAATATTTAGATTTGAAATGCATCTACATAAACTACTAATGACAAAGATCACCTAATTCAACCAAACAGAATACTGTGTGAACAACACATATTTTTATTCAAGATGGCCAGTAATACTGTGTGAACAACACATTTTTACCCAAGATGGCCAGTAATACTGTGTGAACAACACATTTTTACCCAAGATGGCCAGTAATACTGTGTGAACAACACATTTTTATCCAAGATGGCCAGTAATACTATGTGAACAACACATATTTCTACCCAAGATGGCCAGTAATACTGTGTAAACAACACATATTTCTACCCAAGATGGCCAGTAATACTGTGTAAACAACACATATTTTTACTCAAGATGGCCAGTAATACTGTGTAAACAACACATATTTTTACTCAAGATGGTCAGTAATACTGTGTGAACAATACTTATTTTTATCCAAGATGGACAGTAATACTGTGTGAACAACACATTTTTACCCAAGATGGTCATTTCCTTAAAAAGAAAGTGTGGTCTACTTCTTCCCTTCTACAACTCTGTTCTAGAAGAACTCTAAGAATAATGATATGTTGATAATATATTTAATGGATGGTGACATGAGAAAGGTAGTTTACTTAATTTCAAAGAATAAAAGGAGGAAGAATATCATAATTTTCATTTATGAAGTACAATCTGACAGTTGTCTCTCCTTTTTCTGTTAATGTAAGAAGAGAAAACAGTAAAGTTTAACACCAGCATATAAAGAAAATACCACACTGTTACCATGCAGCCATATACCAAATGGACTGACTGTAACAACCTGGTGAAACTTGAAAACCATTCTAGTTAAAATAACTCCTGATTATAGCAAAAACCAAAAATCAACATCAGTACAGATTATTAAATATACATTTCAACTTATAAAAATTAGCATCCATTGTTTAATCACTGGGTACCACACTGTTAACAATATTTTCAACTCTAATCCCTATTATATTGTTGAGTCTCTGGTCATTTGTTAATTTCCCATATAATTTCTTTCGAATGAAACTTTAGCGATACAAATCCTTTCTTAAATAAAACTAGTTTATTCTTTCTCAATACAACTTTGCAATACACTTAATTTCCACAGTCCCTTTAACTTAAACACACGCTATAATTCACAACGATTCACCCACTTTACTTATGGTCACTACCGTGCTTGACTCAATTGTCCATCTCTATCTCTGCCTGTCTGCAATTATCTATGCCGTCACTTCATTTGCCGCCTTATATATACAAAAATAGAGGGCGTGTAGAAAAGACTAGAGTTGTGAGGAACAGACACGATCCTTCTAGAATCTCATGACGTGTTACAAGCATCATGTGACTTCCGCTGTCGTAATAATATCTTATAAGGTTTGGCCAGTTTAGGAGATTAAGGTTAGTCCTAAATAAACATATTAATCTAACAATGTTAAACAATCTTGGTAACAAAATCACTAATAAACCCTAAACCAAAACAAAAAGTAACAATAAATATATAACACATATTAAATAGGGAACACAGAAACACTAGCTGTCGGCTTGAAGTACCGTCATAGAAGAAACGTTTTGAAAACATGAAATTATTGGTTCTTTTGACCAAATAAAATTCATTAAGCCACTCCTAGATCACAGTTTAACATAGCATATTCAGGCTTTGTATAATAGAATTCCATGTAGATTATCATCATATTTCAATACTTTGACCTTTTAAGGAATGATTTTTGAAAAAACAAATAAGTGGTATCAACTATCAAGTAAAAAAATCAGAATTTCCTCTTGCTTTACCATAATGCCAATTTCACAGTTTTTAGTGTTCAAACTAATTTTTAACAGAAAAACATCTTCATAGAGTACTTCATGACATACCAAAATATCTAAGCATTAAAAGCTGATGGGTGAGGGAGGGGGTCTGAAATATGGGAGCCACAGGTCAAGAAACTGTATAAACATAATGAGGTAAAATGATGTAAGAGATGAATTTGGACTCTTAAAGAAGAGTTTTTATGTATATAGTTTTGATTTATTATTGTTAAATACTCTATGATGCATGAAATTCTTGCTCCTTTGACCTCTTTCTACGAGTTTCGTGTTACATTACATGGTTATCTGCTTGAATTGACAAATCAAATTAACAAGTAAAGGACAAAGTACACTTAACTACTTATTTCTATCCAAAAAATAGAGCTACTTTTGGCTCATTGGATAATTTACTTAAAAGCTTAACTAACAAATATAAACACCTCATTAAGTCAGCAATAAAGCATCCAATGTTTACTAGAGGTAACAAAAAGCTTACCAAATTATTTGTAACTAACCATAAAGTCTTAAGTTTCCAGGTATAAATATGCCTCAACAAGAAGCCATGTTACACAGGATGCCTAAATATGCTTGGAAATCAGAAGTATAGAAATGTCGTTGAATATAGACTGAATACACTTAAGCAAGGTGATGTAGTACGCAGCTAAATAAACCATATTCATCTGGACTGATTATTATACATTTTAAAATTCAGCTCCACAGACAACAAGCTTGACTATAAGTTGTGGGAACCACAAACAGAACTGTTACCATGGGCACATGAATAAACAGTTACAAGTATTTTTATTTCAAACTTCCTAATAACATTAATACTGTTTTCTAACAAACATTTAAATCAAATACCTGACAAGCCAATAATTTTTTTTATGAATGAAAGAGATGTCACTGATTGTCTATTCATGGCAGTAGTTGAATGTTAACCAGATAATGTAGCATTATTATAAATGGTCCCTAAGCAACATATTAAATTCATTTTAATTTCTTTAAAACATGTAATGGAGCAAAAGAGCTTAAGTTAATCAAAATGTTTATAATGGTACAACAGGTTCATTCTTGATGTTATTAACACCTATTTTAATAAGACATAACAATGAGAAACATTAAATGACTTACATACATCAAGTTATATAAACTCACTTTTTAAAATTTTCCAATTCAGAGCACTCGTTTTCTAAAAGATCATGAGGGTCAACTAAACACTGGACAGGTATGGACGAAGATGATCTGCTATAACTACCCATACCACTTTGAACAGTTTTTTGTTCTGTTTGTAATATCCCTGTAGACGTAGCCAGAGGGATAATGGTTAGCTCACTTGGGAGCCTGGAAGCAGAAGAGGCAGAAGATACGGGAGTTGGTGGAGACAGTTCTCCATTTTGGTGGACATTCCCATCATGGAGGTTATCACTGGACACTGTGCTAATACCTTGTGGTTGAGAGTATGACTGTGATGAAAGAGATGGTTCAATTGGCTTTGTGGATGGATGCATAGAACTACATGAAGATGCTGCAGCATCTGGTCGATGAGTGGATGACACACCATTTGAGAGGTGAGAAATTGACTCTGCAAGCTGACAACTACTTGTAGTGTTGGCATTTAATAGCTGCCCTACTGACATAGAACCCAACCCTTCTGAAAGCATACCACTAG
This sequence comes from Limulus polyphemus, assembly GCF_000517525.1. Classification (NCBI taxonomy): domain Eukaryota; kingdom Metazoa; phylum Arthropoda; class Merostomata; order Xiphosura; family Limulidae; genus Limulus; species Limulus polyphemus. The sequence continues at coordinate 9,971 of NW_013675843.1, forward strand.
CTTGATATGGGGAGAAGGTAGGAGGTACATTACTGTGACTCGACGTTAAGTTGTTTCGACCTAAATCAACATCTAACCTGTCAAGCTGATCAAAAGCCAGGAGAATCTGCTCCCTCGTGACTCCACTGTTACGAAGCCTTCGAATCAGCTCTATCTGTTCCACAGTGAATAACTGACTGGCCATGGTGTACTATTACCAGGTCTGTGCATTCCTGAAACTTGTCAGTATTGATGATTTCTCTATCCACAAACACCTGCAAGTTAAACACAGTATTCCAATATCAACACAAATCTGTTAACAGCAGACTCCCAAAACAAACTACTTCCTTACATTACAGTTTCATGTTTAAAGATTTTTAATTTATAAAGATCTTTAAAACTGTTTAAAAAAATAAAAAATACATGCAGTGAATATTTTTAACTTCCTTTCTATTTTTTGAACATTACAGTTGTGTTTACACTATCAAATATTTCTTATCTGACCAAACTGAGTACAAAACGATGAAGTAAAAATGATGAACAGCAGATTGAGCACCAGAGAATACTATCACTGAACTAAACCAATTTTCAGTTATGGGGATTTTAAGTCCCTTTCACTGACGAATAAAGTAAGCTAAGTAACCTTCAGTCCACAGCAAAAAGTATGGCCAATCAAGGAAAGCATTAGGCCTGTACGTCACAGATTCTATTTTCAATCTTACCTTTGGCAAGAATAAAAATAAATTTGTAACATATAAGAAGCCCATTCTAGTCCATTAAAATTATGAATATGTAAATATAAAATAGAATACTAAACATCATGATTATATTAAGTGGTCATAACCAGCAAAAATAAAGACATACATAAAGTACTACAGGTAGATCAAAATCCTTTGAACATTTTCACACACATACACACTTGATGGTAACGTTCTGTTTTACAAAAAAAAAATTCATTATCAAAGAATGTAAATTGATTAGTTTTGTGTAACTAAATATAACACACTGATAGGACTACCACCTTATCGTAAGTTACCAGAATTTTAACTTTATATTGACAAATGCTTCATCAAAACACCTTAAATACATTATGCATTTGAAATAACTTACAATTTGTATTTTGTTCAAGTTCTTATTGATTTAGTAGTACACTGTTTCATATTAAGCTCTGACATTTGAAATCTTAAAAAAATGTATCACAGTTAATTTTATTTTTGTCATTACCTATCAAATATTTTGTGATTTTCCTGGCAACTTACAAAATAAGAACTGCAAAAATACCATGATTTTGTCTAAGTTGTATTCTGTAAAAAAAACATTCTTTTACAAAGGTACTATATCAAAAAAGCTTTCACAGATGTGAAAAACTAATGTAAAGTTGGAAACTAAATTCAAGTAATAACATTATTGATGTACAATTCAAAGTTCATGAGAAAATTTTATACATTTGTGATTAAATGTCAAAGTGATAGGCCATTATGAAAGCGGTAGGTCAAAACTAAATAGGCAGTCAATTTTTGTATTTATTATTTTGTTAACCTACTTCAATAAAGAACATTCTTACAGCAGGACACTTATTAATATCCTTGAAAACAGAATGTGTAGCACATACCACTTTTACTCTCAAATCAAAATTTCCACAAGTAGGCTTAGATTTTATTGAACAAGTTTTCTCATGAGTATGTTTCAAGTAATGAACATAAATACAGTAATTTCACTTTTGTCCAATCAGAGAGCCACTAGCACAGAATTCTACTAGATTCAAAATTAGGCTAAAAATTTGTCTATCACATTGGCAAGCCTTGTCTCTATGGCAAACAACTGAGGTACCAGCAACACCGTGTGCATGACTACTTTTACATTTCCTTTGTCATGTTTATTATTGTAAGTCCACTAACACATAACAGAAATTAAGTAAAAGATAATTTGTAATACATTTTATGTTACTGACAAGTACTGAAATACAAACAAAATTAATGTAATAAATATAATAATATAAGCTAAGAGAACCTCTAAACTACTTTATACAACATTCATAAAATACACTGGTAATAACATAATTGGTTGTGCACAGCCAATTAACATATGGCAAGTGTGCCACACCCATGCAGACTATTAACAAGGTATATGTACAATTATAACTTGTTTAATGTGGAAATAACTATCAAAATATCGTTAACAATCATGTTCCATCAACTAGATATAACTGTTACCCTTAGTAATGACTGTTAATATCAACATCATTATGTCTCAAGGATGTCCCTCTAATTCTGATACAAGGGTACATAGGTCCTTTATATTGTAGAATCTAGGAACAACATTAAGTAACTAATAAGTAAATGTTGTGAGTATAATATCTGTTTCAGAAGACAAGCAGTTTTCATATTGGTAACAATGGTAAATGAAGCAGATGTTTGAACACTGTACAGGGCATCCACTCCACTCAGTTGAAACTATACAGCACACTTTCATCTAGTGAAGAACCCTTGCTTCCCCAGTCCCAAGCTGTTGAGATGGTTGATATGGAGACCTCGCCCTTTAGGTCAGTGTACCACTGGTAGGAGACCGGGAGAATGTACCTTGAAATCAAAAGTATCACCTGGTAGTGTAGTACAGACCACCCCACTACACTATGAACCAAGCTAGCCCAACTGTATATTCCAGCTTCATCGGGATGATTTTTCCCTCTGAATGCTTATCCTGGTAAGTATTTCTCCAGTACAGTAAGGCCTGACTTAATACAATAAAGAATGGCACCAGTTGAACAATGTTACATTCTATCCACCTATTCAAAAGTTTAGCTCCATCCATAAAGTTCTTTAGAGGGTACTTACCTTTTGCCCTATGACCTTTAATGGGCACAGTTTCCCTGAATGAAAAGAATATGGTCTCCCAAAAACTGATGCCCCACTAGGTCCCCCATCAAATGACAACATCACTTCAATCTATAAGATGTTGCTTACACCTCATTTGGAATATGACATTCAGTTTTGTCACCTATTTTTATGACAGTTTAGTTACCAGAATGTTATTGTTAGAGAATTGATTGTGATCTTCATTGGAGAGAAGTTTGACAATATATACTTATGGTTTTGAATATTGTTAAAAGTTTGAAATACATACATTTAAATGATATTTTCAAAATATTTGCTAGAGGATACATTTTTAAAATACTCAAGGCAACAATCTAGTTAAGGCAGTGTTACTTTTATAAATCAGGTAGCTAGAATTAATAGCTTTCAGGTGTGGTAGACATTGCAATAATTAATAAGTTGTCTTCAGGTGTGGTAGACATTGCAATAATTAATAAGTTGTCTTCAGGTGTGATAGAAACTGTAACAATGAATTAGTTGCCTTCAGGTGTGGTAGAAGCTGTAACAGTGAATGAGTTGCCTTCAGGTGTGGTAGAAGCTATAACAATGAATGAGTTGTCTTCGGGTGTGGTAGAAGCTGTAACAATGAATTAGTTGCCTTCAGGTGTGGTAGAAGCTGTAACAGTGAGTGAGTTGTCTTCAGGTGTGGTAGCTGTAACAATGAATTAATTGTCTTCAGGTGTGGTAAAAGCTGTAACAATGAATGAGTTGCCTTCATGTGTGGTAGACACTGCAACAATGAATGAGTTGCCTTCATGTGTGGTAGACACTGCAACAATGAATGAGTTGCCTTCAGGTGTGGTAGAAGCTGTAACAGTGAGTGAATTGTCTTCAGGTGTGGTAGAAGCTGTAACAGTGAGTGAGTTGTCTTCAGGTGTGGTAGCCACTGCACCAATGAATGAGTTGGCTTCAGATGTGGTAAAAGCTCTAAAAAAGAATGAGCTGCTTTTAAGTGCATTAGAAGTTACAACAATGAGTGAGTTTGAAAGACGATTGCATGAATATTTTAGAGATCAGAGCTGAATATAACTAATAATGAATTTTTATATGGTCTGTAGTATAGTTGTAGTAAAAATGGGTTAGCTCAAATGAGCCAAATAGTCCACCAACCTTGGGAATTAAATGAATTCTTTTAAAATGATGATTTTCAGCAATACTGACTAGACTGGTACAACAGGAACTGGAAAGATTATATATCCACAGTTTGACAATTTACCAGCTTTCATTTAGAGGAAGCAGCAAAGGAAAGGTAATTTAAAAACAGGATATAATAAAATATATAATACATTATGCCAAAATAACTGATATATTATAAATGACAGATTGTGACATGATATTTCCCACAGACTTAGTGCAATGTACAACCAACAATCTAATGAGCTCTGGTACTGAGCAAAAGGCTTTGTCAGAACCAGTATATAGCATACAACTTGAAACCTTTAGTATAAGGTCTGTAAAGAAAGATTTGCTAAATATGATTATCAATCTTATTGTGATATAATATGACACAAATTATGAAAAATATCTGTAATAATAATAGTATTTTAAATTCAATTATTCTACTAATTTACTTCAAATTAAAGCCAGGTACATAGACTGATTAAAACTAAAATTAACCCCCTGACAATAACTTTGAAATTACATGTTACTCGTTGTAATCTTAGGTGCTGACCTATGAAATATTCAATAAGTAATCTAAATTTGAAGGTAAAAATTGTGGATTTTTTAAATTTTCTAAAAATCAGCTTCTTTAATCACATTTGGGGTGTTTATATAGCTTACAATCTCACCATGTATCAAAGAAAATCATACAAGTTAAACAGTTTTATGTTTTTACTGTTATCAGTCATTTACAGCTGATATCTAATTCAAGTTTAACAAATAGTCAGTGAGTATATTTAAAGATATTCTAGATGTCACAAAACAAAAATCATTAGTTAAGGAAACCATGGCACCAGAAATACTAGTAAATATTGAATAGTTATTAAAAACCAAAATAACTTAGATATATATTATTATTTTGAATGAGTGAATCTATTAATACATAATATATATATTGTTACGAGAGCGGAAGTCGCATGACACTGGGAGCATGCGAGCTGGAGTTTCTGGAAGGATCATGAATTATCAGGGAGGCCTGAGTTTGTTTGAGGTGCCTCTTATTTAGTATATAAGCCTGGTGAGAAAAACCAGCACAATTGCATACATAGATAGATCAAAGAGATAGATAATTGAGTCAAGCAAATAGTAGTGACGGTAATATAAAGTGTGTATTTTGTTATCGGGATTGCAAATGTATTGACTGTGGAAATTCTGGTTATTACTAAAAGTTGTATTGAGAAAGAATAAACTAGTTAATAAACACTGGTCCCCACAACCTTGCATAATGTACTATCACACCACAGAGTTTCTGTATGGTAGTATTCTTCTTACACTTGCTCCTCATATGTCCTTGCTCTCCACAGTTCCAACAACCTTTCTGGGTAGCAGCGTTTCCTGCCATGGAATCTTCCCTGTTTTGAAGTTGCCAGCATTGAGCTCTCTTGTGCCCAGGTTTGTTACAGTGCCAGCAAAGTCACTCAAACTTCTCCAAAAGCTGTCCTCTTCTAGCCTTGAATCCCGATGACTATACCAACCTTGGTACCTATGAGCTGGACTTAACATAGGATTTGAAATCAAGAGCTCTGGCCACTGAATCCTACATAGTAGAGGGGTGTGCTTCCTTCACTTGTATCTTTAGTTGTGGACTATCCAAGGCATCTATAAACTGATCCCTCAGCAACAGCTTGAGGAC
>NW_013675843.1:15766-19008 GCF_000517525.1 Limulus polyphemus
TTGTCCCTTCAGGCTCGTTGCCAGGTACACTACTTTCTGCTTCTCTGTCCATCCATTCATTTCTGCCAGGAGCTCAAATTGTGCTCTATATGCTTCCCATGGTGCTTTCCCAGCGAATTCCTTTGGCTTCCTTCATACTAGTACACCCCTATTGCTGACACTCATATCTGGAATGTGACTTCTAGCAGGACTGAAGATGTCTGCATTAAGGTGTAGCTGCAAGGTCTGGAAGGGGCTTCCTGTTGTCTGGGGCTGATTAGGTCCATGGCTAATATATCCTCCTTGTGTAAAAGACAGTAAATTTTACTTAATGTATTTAATTCACTTTGAAATTTACTAATATTTTCCATTTGTGTACGCTGGCTTTCTCTCAACTGTTGGAGATTTTCTTCTTGTTTATTTTCATTCTCCTCCAACCACTGCTGTAGTCTCTCTTATTTATTTTGCTATCAGAGATGCCACTGTTGCAGGTTTTCTTGCCACTGCTGTTATCTCTTTTCTTGTTTCTTTTCTCATTCTTCTTGTTTCTTTTCTTTTTCCTCCAACAACTGCTGTAATCTCTCTTCATTTCTTTTGTCGTTCTTTTAGTTTCTTTTCTTGTTTATTTTCTCAATATTCTTGTTTCTTTTGCTGTTCTTGTACTGCTGCCGTTAAATCTACTAAGATGTAGTTTGATTTGCCACTTCTTGTTTCCATCTTCTTTTTTCCTTTTTCGTTCCACTCTCAGATACCAATTTGTTATATATCTGCTTTCCGAGGTACTTCAGTGATACGGGTCCTTTCTTAATTTAAACTAGTTTCTTCTTCTTGGATACAACTTTGTAATACACAGAATTTCCAATCAGTACAGTAACTTAACTACTTTTATAACACATACTATAAATCACAGTGAATCACACACTTTCATCATGGTGCCTACTGTTCGCTTGACTCAATTACATATCTTTCTCTTCAATATATATATACTACATGTATCTGCATATCTATTCCCTCTATCATGGCTTTCTTTGCCAGGCTTATATACTAAAAAAAGAGGTCATCTGTAAAACACTGGAACATTCACGAGTAATGAAGACCTGATTTCATTAGACCTAAAAAAACTTTTGTATGTGACAATGAACAAATTTTTTGAAATTGTAAAATCTAATTTTACAGGTGGATAGAACTTTAATGTCACTCATTAATTACTATCCTTACTAACAGGTGGATAGAGCATTAACCATATCACTCATTAATTACAATCGTTACCTACAAGTAGATAGAGACTTAACCAAGTCACTCATTACTACCTACCTTTATTTTCATGTGGATAGAGCCTTAACCAAGTCACTCACTAATTAGCATACTTACTTACAGGTGGATAGTGCCTTAACCATATCACTCATTAATTAGCATACTTACTTACAGGTGGATAGAGCCTTAACCATATCACCCATTAATTACCTTCCTTACTTACAGGTGGATAGAGCCTTATGCAAGTCTCTCATTAATTACTATTCTTACTTACAGGTGAATAGAGCTTTAAATATGTCAATCATTAATTACTTTCCTTACATACAGGTAGTAAGAGCCATTAACGATGTCATTCATTAATAAATATCCTTATTTATAGGTGGATAGAGCCTTAACTTAGACACTCATTAATAACTATCCTTACTTACATGTGGATGGAGCCTTAACCATGTCAATGATTAATGACTATCCTTACTTACAGGTGAATAAAGCCTTAACCAAGTCACTCATTAATTACTATCCTTCTTTACAGGTGAATAAAGCCTTAACCAAGTCGCTCATTAATTACTATCCTTTCTTACATGTAGATGGAGCCTTAGCAAAATCACTCGTTAATTACTATCCTTATTTACAGGCGAATAAAGCCATAGCCAAGTCACTCATTAATTACTATCCTTACTTACATGTAGATGGAGCTTTAAACAAATCACTCGTTAATTACTATCCTTATATAGAGGTCAATAAAGCCTTAATCAAGTCATTAATTACTATCCTTATTTAGAGGTGAATAAAGCCTTAATCAAGTCATTAATTACTATCCTTATTTACAGGTGAATAAAGCCTCAACTATGTCACTCTTTAATTACTATCCTTACTTACAGGTAGATAGAGCCTTAATCAAGTCATTAATTACTATCCTTATTTAGTGGTGAATAAAGCCTTAATCAAGTCATTAATTACTATCCTTATTTAGTGGTGAATAAAGCCTTAATCAAGTCATTAATTATTATCCTTATTTACAGGTGAATAAAGCCTTAACCAAGTCACTCATTAATTATTATCCTAACTTACAGGTGGATAGAGCATTAACCAAGTCACTCATTAATTACCATCATTACTTACAAGTGGATAGAGCCTTAACCAAGTCACTCATTAATTACTACCCTTACTTACAGGTGGATAGAGCCTTATCCAAGTCACTCATTAATTACTATCCTTACTTATAGGTGGATAGAGCTTCAAACAAATCACTCATTAATTACTACCCTTACTTACAGGTGAATAAAGCCTTAACCAAGTCATTAATTACTATCCTAATTTACAGGTGAATAAAGCCTTAATCAAGTCATTAATTACTATCCTAATTTACAGGTGAATAAAGCCTTAATCAAGTCATTAATTACTATCCTTATTTACAGGTGAATAAAGCCTTAACCAAGTCACTCATTAATATCTACCCTTACTTACAGGTGGATAGAGCATTAACCATATCACTGATTAATTACTATCCTTAATTACAGGTGGATAGATCTTTAACCAAGTCACTAATTAATTACTACCCTTACTTACAAGTGGATAGAGCCTTACCCAAGTCACTCATTAATTACTGTCCTTACTTACAGGTGGATAGAGCTTTAACCAAGTCACTAATTAATTACTATCCTTACTTACAGGTGGATAGAGCGTTAACCAAGTCATTCCTTAATTACTATCCTTCTTTACAGGTGAATAAAGCCTCAACTAAGTCACTCTTTAATTACTATCCTTACTTACAGGTAGATAGAGCCTTAATCAAGTCATTAATTACTATCCTTATTTAGTGGTGAATAAAGCCTTAGTCAAGTCATTAATTACTATCCTTATTTACAGGTGAATAAAGCCTTAATTCAAGTCATTAATTACTATCCTTATTTACAGGTAAATAAAGCCTTAACCAAGTCACTCATTAATTACTATCCTAACTTACAGGTGGAAAGAACCTTATCCATGTCACTCATTAACTACTATCC
>NW_013675844.1:0-3568 GCF_000517525.1 Limulus polyphemus
AACTGTTTTTTACTGTATTATAAACTGTATCATTACAGTGACTAACTAGTTTTTTACTGTATTATAAACTGTATCATTACAGTGACTAACTAGTTTTTTACTGTATTATAAACTGTATCATTACATTGACTAACTTTTTTTACTGTATTATAAACTGTATCATTACAGAGACTAACAGGATGTTAATGAAGTTATTTTGCTTACTTTATTTCAAGCTGTACTATACCTGTTTCCTCTTTAATCAGAGATAATAATCTTATTTCACTAGCATTTGTAATTAGAAATGTTTGTTATAGTTGAAATCATTACACACTTAGCTATTACGTTCTAAAAACTGTACGTTAACTATTTAAACGATATAGCAGCTGTTTATACCATTAAAAGTAAAAACTGTACGTTAACTATTTAAACGATATAGCAGCTGTTTATACCATTAAAAGTAAAAACTGTACGTTAACTATTTAAACGATATAGCAGCTGTTTATACCATTAAAAGTAAAAACTGTACGTTAACTATTTAAACGATATAGCAGCTGTTTATACCATTAAAAGTAAAAACTGTACGTTAACTATTTAAACGATATAGCAGCTGTTTATACCATTAAAAGTAAAAACTGTACGTTAACTATTTAAACGATATAGCAGCTGTTTATACCATTAAAAGTAAAAACTGTACGTTAACTATTTAAACGATATAGCAGCTGTTTATATCATTAAAAGTAAAAACTGTACGTTAACTATTTAAACGATATAGCAGCTGTTTATACCATTAAAAGTAAAAACTGTACGTTAACTATTTAAACGATATAGCAGCTGTTTATACCATTAAAAGGTTTCCTCCCTGTGTTCCCCTTTAACAGAAAAATTATTTCATTCAAACACTTCACTACAACTTCGTCTCAGTATTACATGAAAGCGCGTGTCAACTGGTGAATTCTGGGTATGAATATATCGAGAAATCTCAAAGGTACCTGATGATATACAGTATCGGCATTCCTCTACGAATCTGGAACTTAAAATCTTTAATTTAAATGATAAAGGCAAATAAATGAATCTTAATTAAATTTGTCATCATGTACAAAATGAAATCGGAAGAGCATTTCTTACAAAAATAATAAAACGGTGTTTAAAGTTTCACCAGAAAGTTCTATGAAACTGATAAATTAATAACAGACAAAGACATTTCATCAGAGTTTTGTATTAAATTATTTCAATAAAGCTCGCTTTCTTCTTTGCTGTTTCCTTTTGTTATTCTAATCACAGCAAGCTAATGAGATATCACAAATATCACCACTCTGAACACACAAAAATCAAAACTCTTGGACAAAGTTGCCTTTCTCTTTGTTTTCTTTCACGTGCCGCTTCAGTTGATATAGATGCTAATGAACAGAAGTTACCAGCTTTTATTCTGAAGGGAACCCACTCATCACGAGGCTGAATGTGTAAAGATAGACAGATAGCCAACCGTGAGTCACTGACAAACAAAAGAGCTGGTAGAAACGCATTTGTGTAATAAATGTGATGATGAAAACAGTTCAGTTTAAATTACTTATACGTCAAAATATTACAAATAATGTACTCGAACATCAAGACAGAGAATACCAACGTACTTGCCTTGTTTCGTATCACTATTATACAGAAGTCACAGAGAGAGAATAAATGTCGTTGTGATGTTTCATATCAGTCAGAAGTCACACAGAAAAATGAATGTAGTTGTCTCGTTTCTTATAAGTCAGAAGTCACAGAGAGAGAATAAATGTAGTTTTCATGTTTCATATCAGTCAGAAGTCACACACAAATCAACGTGGTTGTTCAGAAGTCACACAGAGAAAATGAATGTAGTTTTCATGTTTCATATCAGTCAGAAGTCACACACAAATCAATGTGGTTGTTCAGAAGTCACACAGAGAGAATGAATGTAGTTTTCATGTTTCATATCAGTCAGAAGTCACACACAAATCAATGTGGTTGTTCAGAAGTCACACAGAGAGATTAATGTAGTTTTCATGTTTCATATCAGTCAGAAGTCACACAGAGAGATTAACGTAGTTTTCATGTTTCATATAGATAATATAAACAGGGTATTAATCTAAAATAATCAAAACCAGACATCTTAAGAGGACAGTTAAGTTACAATAAAATAAAGTAATCCTCTTGTTTGTATTCGTGTACACAGGTGTATTTTAAGCCACACTATGTTACTATAATCTAAACTAGGCTTCTTTTCATGTCTACGTACACAAGTCTAATAAACTAATACAAACCAAACTTCTAAGTATCATGTAAGGGCTGTGTACTAGACAATAAGGTGTTTCTTCTGTAGTTCACACACTGAAACAAGTCAGTTAATTTCGTTATTTTCTCTGATATGAACTTAGTGGTCTAATATACACGAACGGACATTAAAATACCAGCCAATGCCTTTATATTCATTTACTCGACCTAAAGTCTGTACATTACATAAACAGAAACATGAACGATCGTATTGACAACCAAAACACCAGTCAACAATTACACAACCTGTACATCGAGCAAGACTACGACTCGGTTCAGACGACATAAAAATATCTGACCATGAGCTCCCTGTATTGAAAGAACGGAGGTGAAGAAGCAAATCAATAATGACCAACACACATATCACGTAACATAATAGTCATCAAATGACATTATATATTCCAATAACAGGTCTCCCACTTGTTTACAAAACCTCATGTGCCATGCTCGAAAAACAACAATGGGCCCTTGTCTCTTTTGGAATCACTGTAGATGGTTCTAGGAATGGTGAGCAGTAGCCTTTCTATTTTATTTAGAAGACTTGTAAAATAACGAAAGAAGACTTGTTGTGGAATATTTCAAACTCACATCAGGAAGTTAACGACAGAAGACTTGTAAAATAACGACAGAAGACTTGTTGTGGAATATTTCAAACTCACATCAAGAAGTTAACTATAGAAGACTTGTAAAATAACGACAGAAGACTTGTTGTGGAATATTTCAAACTCACATCAAGAAGTTAACTATAGAAGACTTGTATCAGAAGACTTGTTGTGGAATATTTCAAACTCACATCAGGAAGTTAACGACAGAAGACTTGTAAAATAACGACAGAAGACTTGTAGAACATTTCAAACTCACATCAAGAAGTTAACTATAGAAGACTTGTTGTGGAATATTTCAAACTCACATCAGGAAGTTAACGACAGAAGACTTGTAAAATAACGACAGAAGACTTGCTGTAGAATATTTCAAACTCACATCAAGAAGTTAACGATAGAAGACTTGTAAAATAACGACAGAAGACTTGTTGTGGAATATTTCAAATTCACACAGAATCGAAATATCCAACTGGTCAATGGGAGAAAATAGCCTTATTTGGGTGTACCGTTCACCCATTTCATTGTATTTAATTTGGTTGATCAAAATGGTCAATTTGATTCTTTCTGCATTATAGTGGAAAAAGTATTGGATATAAGTATCTAAATTACTTAAGTTAATTAACAACACGATCAGTACCAGATATAAGTATCTAAATTACTTAAGTTAATTAACAACACGATCAGTACCAGAT
>NW_013675844.1:4273-5266 GCF_000517525.1 Limulus polyphemus
AACACCTATGCTGATTTATTATTTATGTTACAGTAATTATTTTTAAGACCATTAGATCTTGTGTTAGCTCTTCCATTACTTACAACACAATAAATTAACACTTGATATAATGTTTTCCGGTACTCACGTTAGATAAACTATGATAAGTCTATTATCAACACCTATGCTGATTTATTATTTATGTTACAGTAATTATTTTTAAGACCATTAGCTCTTGTGTTAGCTCTTCCATTACTTACATCACAATAAATTATTAGTAATCCAATTAAACGGAAATAAGTTTTTGTGCTACTTACGATAAATCAGACAGTGGTAAGTTAGTAAGTCTATTAAGAACACATAATTATAAAAACGTTTCGGTATGTTTATTCCACCCCTTTAGTGTCTGTTAGCTATTTTATAAAATCAATGTTTGTTGACTATACGGAAAATATGTTCATTTTTAAATTACACAGCAGGTACTCGAACCCCGGATTTTCGTCTAGTAGGTCCGTCAACTTATCATTCACCCACTTCACATGAGCTTAGGAAAGTCAAATATATGAGTGTGGATGTCGTTAAAAGTACTTAAGAAAAATAAAAAAGGTCCAGACGACAGTGAAGATTCACCGTAAATATGAAAAACGTACTCTAACCCACAATGACAGTCGTCGTGGTCTGCAGCTAATTGGTCCTAATGAATGTAAATTTGTAATATAATATGCGATTGTATCCAACGGTGGCTCCGGGTAAGGTTTCTTTTGAGAACAAAGTTAGACATTAGCCATTGTTTGTGCTGTATCGAAGCCTAGGATTTAACGTTATAAGTCCATAGAGTTACCGCTGTGCCACTGGGAAGCCCGCAATAAATCTCAGGGCTTATAAAGCTAAACATCTGACTTCGATACCCGTGGTGGGCAGAACTCTAGTAGTCCACCGTGTACCTTTGTGCTTAACAACAAAGTTTTTACCAATGAGAATAAATAAAATGTTTCTCCCAACAAGGTCACTCCA
>NW_013675844.1:6266-16613 GCF_000517525.1 Limulus polyphemus
TAATACGTTTTAACATGTTTATACATCAACTCTCTACTACTAATATTTCATGGATAAAAAATTATGCCAAAGTAGATTGAAACACGATATAGCAAAGTTTGCTACATAGACTTAGGTTTCAGATGGAAGATCAGAATTTTGCATCTACGTCCAACGGTTTCCAGATGAACGTTTATCCTTAACGTCATTGGCTGCGTAGGAGCCGCGCGAGCAGATAAAGAATAACAACCAATATTGACCATGAAGCCGCCATATTGGCAAATGTCACATTGTGACAGTACTTGGCAGTGCATGAATAGTTAGTTATTCGCTCGCGCATACGAAGAGTTAATACAAGAGCCATTGGCTGGAATCTCGACAACATTTGATTGTGTATAATTTCCCGCAGATTTTGGTTAAGATGTGAGCGCCGTTTCTAAGCAGGATTATAATAATTTGTATTTGTCATAATATAGTTATATTAAGCCTATTGTATATTTAACACTGCATTCTTATTCACTCTTCTTTTCCTTGAAAAACACTAAACGATTGAATAAAGAATTTAGCGTTAAAAATATCTATTATAATTATACTCAGTTTTTATTTTTATCCTGAAAATGCGCGCACACCTAACAATCTAAATGCGCATTGGCGCGCACTTCATTTCCACGGATGTAAAGAAAAAACAAAGCAGATGTAAATATACTTTAGTAGATATTTTGTACAATAACATTATCAAAATGTAAAAAGAAATGGATAACATTGTAAGTTTATTTGTTTATAGCATTAAGAATGGTAAAGTTTAGCCCTAACTAAAGTGTTACAGTGTTAATTTATCTCTTAATCGAATATAGGCCGTACTTAATAAAGGCTTAACTAAAAATAGGCCTAAGACAAGTAGACACATAGATTTAGGTCTCTCGGATTAGATTTATTTTGTATTATTTTATAAGTAAAACGTATTAGTAGTAGAGAGTTGATGTATAAACATGTTAAAACGTATTAGTATTAGATAGTTGATGTATAAACATGTTAAAACCTATTAGTAGTAGAGAGTTGATGTATAAACACGTTAAAACGTATTAGTAGTAGAGAGTTGATGTATAAACACGTTAAAACGTATTAGTAGTAGAGAGTTGATGTATAAACACGTTAAAACGTATTAGTAGTAGAGAGTTGATGTATAAACACGTTAAAACATATTAGTAGAGAGTTGATGTATAAACATGTTGAAACGTATTAGTAGTAGAGAGTTGATGTATAAACACGTTAAAACGTATTAGTAGTAGAGAGTTGATGTATAAACACGTTAAAACAGGAGTTAAAGAACAGTGTTATAGCCATGAATGCACCCACCCTTCCATGGATATTCTCCTACGAGTAATATAAATGTACACCTAAATCTCTTTTGATAAGTATATTTTTACTTCAGATCCCACCAATCAAGCGATGTTTTACAATATTTTCTTGATACACTTGTTAGTGTTTCCAAGAAATATTTTCTAAACTGATACAGAATCGGTTTTTTCCAGATAATTTATAACCTTAAGCTTATGTTGGAACCTGTCAAATCAATTAAGGCAATCCAATTGAATAAGATCCTAAGATAAAAGAGGACATAAGTCATGTATTTGCTATTAAATATCTCTGCGAATTGTAACGTTTGGCATTGCTATTAACGATTCCCCGAGTATTAATTATTTCCCCTTCAATTAATTTTCCCCTTGAGAAACACATTGCTGTTCACTAAGGAATAATCGTCGTTGCTTTATCACGACGTTGTTTTTGTTATTATTATTCGAGATTATCAACTTATAACTTAGGTTTATCTTCTCGTGCACGAAAAAATAATGCCTCTATAATCTCCTGTTTCCATGTACGCAACTGTTGCCTTATATCGTTACTAATTATTAGTGTTGAAAGTTTAGTTGAAACCGTTTCGCCATTTCGCATTTTAGTTGAAACCGTTTCGCTATTTCGCATTTTTAGTTGAAACCGTTTCGCCATTTCGCATTTTTAAGTGAAACCATTTCGCTATTTCCGCAATTTTAAATTGAAACCGTTTCGCCATTTCGCATTTTTAGTTGAAACCATTTCGCTATTTCCGCAATTTTAAATTGAAACCGTTTCGCTATTTCGCATGTTTTTGGTTGAAACCGTTTCGCTATTTCGCATTTTTTTTAGTTGAAACCGTTTCGCTATTTCGCACTAAAATCATCTAAAATGTCAAGAATAAGCGAATAACTTCTGAGGACTAGGATTTCAGTATATTATATACGAAAAGAGAGATTAAGCATATAAACTGTTATAATTGTTAGATCTTACGCAGTGGACTCAAAGATCGGATTAAATAGAGATATATTTGTTGGTTTTAGTCTTCCAGCTCAAGGATAAACAATACACTCTGTTTACGACTGGGAGTCGAACCACAGATTTCAACATAGTAGCTTCGGAGACTTAGTGTTATTTCAAATACAGTACATGGATGGGTGGATTAGGTTGGGAAAACATATATTATAACCCACACTTACAGGGCCACTAGAGTGTAAAAGTGTTTTTGTAAAATACTCAGGATCCCTAAGGGGTTGGGTGAAAAGTTTTACCCTAATTCGTTTGGTACCATTTAGAAGTCGGTTTGACCAGCTGTTTAGGAAGAGTTACGTGACACACAGAAACTAAATATCATTACATAGATGGATACATAGCGCATGTGCGGATAGGCTATATCAATAGGAATATAAGTAAAACATAGAACTATATGTTGTGGACTGACACAGTATCATTAAGGTCACTGGAGGCAAACTTCAAAGCCATGTAACATCGAGACCCAAAACGTCAAGGGTCAGAGTTTATAAAATAGGAGTATAATATTTTAACTAAAAATATACTAAATTCGTTCCTCAAGAACAGCGTTATAGCCATGAATGCTTTAGATGTATAGGTTTTTTTACTGTGTAGAAGGTTTAGATGTATAGGTATTTTACTGTATAGAAGGTTTCCCTACCATACATTGTTTCTGTATTCATCCCTACCATACATTGTTTCTGTATTCATCCCTACCATACATTGTTTCTGTATTCATCTCTACCATACATTGTTTCTGTATTCATCCCTACCATACGTTGTTTCTGTATTCATCCCTATCATACATTGTTTCTGTGCTTCAGAAGGTACTACGTGAGTAGCACATTGTAGCGATGTGCTTCAGGAGGTATTTCAAAACTAGCACATTGTAGCGATGTGCTTCAGGAGGTATTTCAAAACTACCACGTTGTAACGATGTGCTTCAGGAGATATTTCAATAGTATTTTTTATTCTGGTATCATCACAGTCTATAATAATACTAACTTTCTAAATGTAATTAACTTTCCTTTTACTTTACAGTCGATTTATATTAAAACTAAAATATTAACAATATTTAACATACCTATACATCTAAACCTTCTATACAGTAAAATACCTATACATCTAAACCTTCTACAGAGTAAAATACCTATTCATCTAAACCTTCTATACAGTAAAATACCTATACATCTAAACCTTCTACAGAGTAAAATACCTATTCATCTAAACCTTCTATACAGTAAAATACCTATACATCTAAAAACCTTCTACAGAGTAAAATATCTATACATCTAAACCTTCTATACAGTAAAATATCTATACATCTAAACCTTCTATACAGTAAAATATCTATACATCTAAACCTTCAACAGAGTAAAATACCTATTCATCTAAACCTTCTATACAGTAAAATACCTATACATCTAAACCTTCTATACAGTAAAATACCTATACATCTAAACCTTCTACAGAGTAAAATACCTATTCATCTTGTATTCATCCCTACCATACTTTGTTTCTGTATTCATCAGTATAGCATTTCACCAACTTCAACACATGACGGAGTGTAGAAGCAGTATAGTGTGTCACTAACTTCAACACATGATGTACATCCAGACAACTTATCACACCAGGATAAAACTGCTGCCTTCATAGCGTCTGCCATTCATTATAAAATATTCATAGGTATTATTTAAAAAGAGGGGAAACAAGTAATAATGTTTTGAAAGAAATAAGGATGATGTAGGGATGGCAATAAGTACAGAAACAAGGAAAGAATGAACACACAAAACCATACAGAAATCCCTACGTAAGTAGCCACTGGATCAATGTTAAAAGCTTATGGGAATTAGCTATTGTAAGACATTATAGCAACATTCAGTTAAAATGCTTTTATTCAAACCTGAATTCATGCAACTGAAAGAAACTCAACATTTAGTTGTTGATTAAAAAATTTCTTGGAAATACTTGGATACTTATGTAGTGATTATTTTTATGTTTTTCTGTATTCATCCCTACCATACATTGTTTATGTATTCATCCCTACCATACATTGTTTCTGTATTCATCCCTACCATACGTTGTTTATGTATTCATCCCTACCATACATTGTTTCTGTATTCATCCCTACCATACATTGTTTACTAACTTCAACACATGGTGGAGTGTAGAAGCAGTATAGTATTTCACCAACTACAACACATGATGGAGTGTAGAAGCAGTATAGCATTTCACCAACTTCAACACATGATGGAGTGTAGAAGCAGTATAGCGTGTCACTAACTCCAACACATGATGGAGTGTAGAAGCAATATAGCATTTCACCAACTTCAACACGTGATGGAGTGTAGAAGCAGTATAGCATTTCACCAACTTCAACACATGATGGAGTGTAGAAGCAGTATAGTGTGTCACTAACTTCAACACATGATGGAGTGTAGAAGCAGTATAGCATTTCACCAACTTCAACATATGATGGAGTGTAGAAGCAGTATAGCGTTTCACTAACTTCATCACATGATAGAGTGTAGAAGAGAATCAGTATAGCGTGTCACTAACTTCAACACATGATGAAGTAGCAGTATAGCATTTCACCAACTTCAACATATGATGGAGTGTAGAAGCAGTATAGCGTGTCATGGAGTGTCATTTCACCAACTTCAACACATGACACACATGTAATAACACCACGGCTCAGGTATTTCGAATTAAACACAACGAAACAGTTACCTCTAATCACTCTAACGTCATCACTGTTTCAAAGACGCTTTCAGGTAAAGTCTTCTAAAAAAAACAAAGAGAGAGAGAATTTTCGCATCAAATCACTGCAGTGCTTGGTATGTAGGGATGGGCCAGGAAAAAATGGCAGACGTATATTATGTATTGTTCATCATAGTCTTAAATATGTCTTATAACAATGTAAGAGACTTTTATAAACATCTAAATTAGTTTTTTTTCGAGGTTTTCAAAAGCTCATAAGATATTCAATTTAGCCAAAAAAAAACATCGCTAAAGTAGAAAACCGGCGTAACAGCCAAATGTTCTGGTGATTATTCTGATTATGGCGTTAGAATAGGTAGCTCACGAATGCTTGAAGTTGTTGCGATGATTTACACACCAAAATGTTGCATTTAACTTGGGGAGTACAGAAGCAGTATAGCGTGTCACTAACTTCAACACATGATGGAGTGTAGAAGCAGTATAGCATTTCACCAACTTCAACACATGATGGAGTGTAGAATCAGTATAGCGTGTCACTAACTTCAACACATGATGGAGTGTAGAAGCAGTATAGACCAACACACACACATGTTAACACCACCATTCAGTTCTTTCTACATACCAACACACATGATAACACCACCATTCAGTTCTTTCTACATACCAACACACATGATAACACCACCATTCAGTTCTTTCTACATACCAACACACATGATAACACCACCATTCAGTTCTTTCTACATACCAACACACATGATAACACCACCATTTAGTTCTTTCTACCTACCAACACACACGTAATAACACCACCATTCAGTTCTTTCTACATACCAACACACATAATAACACCACCATTGAGTTCTTTTTACCTACCAAACAACGTTAATAGATATTAGTGTATATAGTGATAAGAGACAACGTTAATAGATATTAGTGTATATAGTGATAGGAGACAACGTTAATATATATTAGTGTATACAGTGATAAGAATATATATATATGGAGTGAATATATATATATTAGTGTATACAGTAATTCACTTTAGGGTTAAAGTAGGATTAGTGTTTTGCTAATAATCTGACGATAGTGGAACAAGACATCCAGGAAGGCTTAAGCCTATAACAGTAAATTAGCGGAATTATTTTCCTTTCTTTTCGGGGGTGTGAGTGATGGTCATGTTTATAATAACAACCCGGATACTTTTGTGATATATATTGTAATCACTTATCTAGTTATATCTTATTATTCAGTTGTCCATAGTTACAAAGACGTGTTAAATACCACCATTCAGTTCTTTCTACATACCAACACCGTGTTAATACCACCATTCAGTTATTTCTACATACCAACACACACACATGTTAACACCACTATTCAGTACTTTCTACATCTCTTATCACTATACACACTAATATATATTCATGGTCTCTTATCACTGTACACACTAATATATAGTGTACAGTGATAAGAGACCATGAATATATATTAGTGTGTACAGTGATAAGAGACCATGAATTTTGTACATTCTAATGTTTTGAACTTAATAGTATCAAAATCATATCAAACATTTTATTGTATTACACGTAGATATATACACCTTAAATGTTTTTGTTTTTTTTTAATTAAAAATTAATGTTATTATTAGTATCGGAGGTAATCATCACACAATCGAGTCCTCTGGTGGAATAGAGATGAACTAATAGGAGAGAGAATGGAGCCTCAAAGCACGTTGTAAGAGTAAACCTAACAGTGAGAGACTCTAATATACCTCATTGATAAGGTACAGACAGCTAATTGCTACTTGAAGGTTTTGCTCATAATTTGTGTCAAGAAATAATTAATTAAGGCTCAGTCTGTCAAGAAACTGTTGACTGTTCTGCGATCAATCATGCGAGGGAGTTATAAAGTCAATATAATTCTAAGCTTCAATAAGATCACACTTAGCCCTGTGTTAAGAAAAATGCACATCTGAACATTTCAGGACTTTTTAAAGCCTGTAGAATTTCAGAGAAACTTCTCGAAACTCAGAACGATTTCAAATATTGAAGAATTCAAAACACTTGTTTCAAAATCACTTAGATTAGGTTCTAAAAATATGTTCCGTTTGTGAGAGAACATTTAAGGAATTTTAAGTTACGTTATAACGAATGTGTAGCCTCAACATGTCGTTACAGTCGATGTCACCACGTCCAGTCATGTTCTGTATGACGATTATGCATCTTGACAATAGGCCTGCAGTGTAGTTTCTATTGCAAAAGGTTCCATTGTAAAGGGTGTAATATTCCATTTAGTGTACGACGACGACAATTTCCTCACTTCCTTTAGAACAGTTTGATCACACAGAAATCTATAGGTACTACGTGTGGCAACTTGTCTTCGTATGAAAGAACACACATAACCATTTCATTCTTTAGCTCCTTGTGGTATGCAAAAGTATGACTGGAAACCTTTTACCTTCGTAAATCTTTCTCCAGTTGGCCTCGTTTCCAGACGGAGATAACTTTTGATTATGTTACGTACTGTTGCCCGATCATGTTTGATTATGTTACGTACTGTTGCCCGGGACACGTGAACAGATTTTGACATTTGAATTCGTGTATTCTCACCTTTGACAGGACGATGCACTTATAACCGCCAACTGTCTGGTTGTTATTTTTCTAATTCTGACAGCTTCAGGAAGCTGGTTGTTAGAGTTTATATCTGATAAATATTGTATCATCAGAGCATTGTGAACCAGTTTCTACGTATGTTGATAACAGTCTTCCCATAATGTAGAGGGGAACCTAGTTTTATATATTAGGGTTACTACATGGTGAAGTAGTTTTGTCTCTCCTTCAAATGGTTTTTATGTGTGAGCAGATAAATGTATTCATATAAACATATACAGAGTCAAGAATTTCAACAAGAATATTATAAGAAACAGATATTAAAGTATTAAAGATACAGTAGAATGATACAGTATAATCTGATGCTGGGTAACATATTTTAACATGTTATTACTAATACTATGGGATAGAAAATAAAAACAGAATTTACCCTAGATGGCGCTGGTTTATACGACATTCAAAGAATCAGAGTATTCATAAGAATATGAGATATACATGGCACAAAGAGGTAGTGTTAGTGATGTTACAGAAACATGTAGTTTCAAGAAATCGGTTTAACACAAAGATACGAAACCCGATAAAATGACTTCACATTTTAAAGTGTTTATGGAACGCTTGGATGAGGAGGATGTCGCTTCCACAGTCATTCACAGAATGTTCAATGAATATTTTCAAATGAATGGTCAAACTAATATTTAACACCTGACACACGAGCCAGCCCAGCATCTTTTACTACCGAGTCTTGGATGGTCAACAGGTAGGTCATTCCGGACACCAGTGATTTAAGGTTATTTCGATAAATCTTGATTAATGAAGCACGACACAGCTTTTAAAACGAATAAAAATTAGATATTAATGAAAATATGACACGATTTGGATTATACTATGGTGGTACCATACTGGGCATTATATCATCCTTCTTATATTTACTCTTCATTGCAGAAATGCCATTTCTAATTTAAGAATCGCTAGGGTAATCACCTTGTAATGCATCGTGCATGTGCTTGAACTTTAACACTGCATTTTTGGGCTTCACTGTGCCGTTAGTTTCACAAAATATTAAAACTAATGATTTCTTACACATAATTCCAATCTCCCTTTTTTGAATATAACGATACTATTGTGTCCGTTTTCTAGAGGAGGTTGAGAACAGCACACTGATTCTAGAGGGAGGTTAAGAACAGCACACTGATTCTAGAGGGAGGTTGAGAACAGCACACTGATTCTAGACGGAGGTTGAGAACATCACGCTGATTCTAGAGGGAAGTTGAGAACATCACACTGATTCTAGAGGGAGGTTGAGATCAGCAGACAATCTCCCAACGATGGCACTCCAGTTTCATTAATGTTTACGTCCCTATATAGCACGCTGTATGAGACAAACGTCATAACCGTTAAAATGAAATAATTTCACCTAAAATAACATACAGAAAAGCATCAACATAAAACTTGTCCAACTGTCCCTCGAGATCGTTATATTCTTACACTACGGGCTCAGCTGCGCAAGTGATATTAATTATATCATCACATATTTTAGTTAGCACGCATGCGCTAGGTATAAAAAGACTACATGGGCACGAAACAGACACGTGTAATTTATGTAGGCTACATTTAAAGCAGCAGTTAAATCTTTGGCTGGATCTGATTGTGACAGTTTTTAGAGAGTACGTGCGTGTCCACAAATGATCAAGGATAAGGTGTACAGAGGAAAAGATAAACATATAACCAACAAATGTATTACCACTCTGTGATTCTCTTAACTTCCTCTAAAGATTTAGTTGAAAAAAGTACTTTTTCGTTCTTTCCTTTTTGCTACTATAACACGAAGAATATTTAAATCCTTTGAATACTTTTTACCATTAAAAACTCCCTGAAGAGTGTCTGATAATCCTTTTAGGAAATATTGGTTTGATTTAGATATGAAACAAACGTTATAAAAATTATTAACACACTTCTTAATGAGAGCCACAAGTCTTGGAATTTTAGATGTCATAAAATACATTGTTTCTACTTTCAGATACACCAACATTACGTTCATAAATACAGAATCTGTGATAAACTGAGACTCTTTTAAATGAGGAGTTCTATAAAACTGTAATAAAAGCTTAGCAATAATTTGTTGATATACAGAATGGGTTGTATAATCCTTGTTTTAGTCTTCATATTTCAGCTATTTGAATTATTTACCATCGAGTTGGGATGTTGAAAAAAAAGTCTCTAGAGCAGCGTGGTATCTGAAGTAATTACAGAACATATTAAAGTGTAGTCGTAACCATGGCAGCACGATTATTAGTCATCTTGAAAACTTTTTATGTAATGTTCGGTCACGAAAGGTATCGCCTCTTTAATCTTAAAAATCCCAAAACAATCCGATTATTTTACATCTTTACAATCAGACAGTAAAGTTTTTATATTTCTCGTGGAACTGTGTGATGTTGTCAACCTCCCTGTAGAATCAGTGTGATGTTGTCAACCTCCCTCTACAATCAGTGTACTGTTCTCAACTTCCCTCTAGAATCAGTGTGATGTTCTCAACCTCCCTCTAGAATCAGTGTGATGTTCTCAACCTCCCTCTAGAATCAGGGACGTAAACATTAATGAAACTGGAGTGACGTCGTTGGGAGATAGGGACGTAAACATTAATGAAACTGGAGTGTCGTCGTTGGGAGATAGAGACGTAAACATTAATGAAACT
>NW_013675844.1:17593-18386 GCF_000517525.1 Limulus polyphemus
GTTAACACCACCATTCAGTTCTTTCTACATACCAACACACACATGTTAACACCACCATTCAGTTCTTTCTACATACCAACACACACACATGTTAACACCACTATTCAGTACTTTCTACATACCAACACACATGATAACACCACCATTCAGTTCTTTCTACATAACAACACACACACATGTTAACACCACCATTCAGTTCTTTCTACATACCAACACACACACATGTTAACACCACCATTCAGTTCTTTCTACATACAACACACACACATCTTAACACCACCATTCAGTTCTTTCTACATACCAACACACACATGATAACACCATTCAGTTCTTTCTACATACAAACACACATGATAACACCACCATTCAGTTCTTTCGACATACCAACACCGTGTTAACACCACCATTGAGTTCTCTCTACATATCAAAACACACATGATAACACCACCATTGAGTTCTTTTTACATACCAACACACACATGATAACACCACCATTCAGTTATTTCTACTTACCAACACACATGTTAACACCACCATTCAGTTCTTTCTTCATACCAACACACACATGTTAACACCACCATTCAGTTCTTTCTACCTACCAACACACACGTAATAACACCACCATTCAGTTTTTTCTACCTACCAACACACACGTAATAACACCACCATTCAGTTCTTTCTACATACCAACACACACATGATAACACCACCATTCAGTTCTTTCTACATACCAACACACACATGATAACACCACCATTCAGTTCTTTCTACATACAAACACACACACATCTTA
>NW_013675844.1:19295-21508 GCF_000517525.1 Limulus polyphemus
TAGAGAGTTGATGTATAAACCGTTAAAACGTATTAGTAATAGATAGTTGATGTATAAACATGTTAAAACGTATTAGTAGTAGAGAGTTGATGTATAAACCGTTAAAACGTATTAGTAATAGATAGTTGATGTATAAACACGTTAAAACGTATTAGTAGTAGAGAGTTGATGTATAAACATGTTAAAACGTATTAGTAGTAGAGAGTTGATGTATAAACATAGTTAAAACGTATTAGTAGTAGAGAGTTGATGTATAAACATGTTAAAACGTATTAGTAGTAAAGAGTTGATGTATAAACATGTTAAAACGTATTATAATGATAAACTCACTAGAGTAGAGTAGTAAAGAGTAAATGGTCCGACTAAAACAGAAAATTCATGATTGTTTTCTCATTAATTTATTGTTTCAGACAAACACCAGTACTGTTTGTTTTATAGCTTCAGCGTAGCGCTACATAAAGACAATCTGTGTATATACGTCCCCACTTTGTAAATGAAAGACTTGGTGGAAGCTGCTAAGTACTCGATAACACACACCGCCAACTCTCGAGTTTCCCATATCTGACGAAGAGAGGGAACTGACTGTCATGAAAGTGCGGAAAGCATATTTATAGTAACGAGACGCGAGCTTCGAATCCTTGGGTTCACATTTCGGGCGTACTTACAACTAGACTCAGCACCTATCACAAGAACCTACAGCAGCGAGAAAGTAGTCCAACTACGCGGATGTATTTCTGGATGTGTCTACAATATTTCTTCTTAAGACTAAGGATAAACAGATTATAAAAACTAGCGACAACGCCGCGCGCCCTACCGGAAGTTGTTTATACTAGTAACTCCTAATCGTAGTATTCATACCTCATCATATAAATTTAGAAAAAGTGAACATTTGCTAAAAAAAAAGATTTTTTTTCTGAGAAGTACCACACGGGAAAATTGTTCCGATTGTGTATCAAAATGATTCAATGTACAGAGCTCAAAGTTCTCGTAAATTTTACTGAAATAAACTGTAATATATTTATACATTCAAAGTTTCTCAATACCATATTCAAACATTGCATCAGTAAATATATAATCAAATCCTCACGTGCAGTCTTAGTGAACGTCGTGCCCTTGTTGTGACGAGAGAACATATTTAAAATTCTGTTCTGTCTTAAAGAAATGTTTGTTGTACATACCACAGTTATTTTTCTAACTGTCTGAATCTTGAATACCCAAAGTGTGAAAATTTTTTATGGATTTATGTTTGCGGTTCCATTCAATAGATGGCGCAGGAGTTTTCGTTACATACATAGACACTGACATACACGCTACGTCTATTATAGTAAGAATATGTGTAAAGTTTTGAAGCTTATCTTAAGGTATTCGGTTTAAAATATGTACAAACTTGCAAGGCTAGTTGGAGCAGGTTTCCATTCAAGTTTGTATGTATGAAAGTATTAAGAATGAGCTGTATGTGGCTTCTTTCACATAAATTAAGAATCATTCTGATGAAAAAAGTTTTCACTTACTGTTTACCTTCTTGCTTCATATCTGCATCACTTGACCCGGAGAACAATAATTACCTGAAAAGTATAGAGAAATGATTTTAATATAGTATTGTATAAGTCTACTCATTAATCGTTGCAGAAAAATGGGGTAATAAGCACTGCAGGAATTCCTGATGATTTTAATATAGTATTGTATAAGTCTACTCATTAATCGTTGCAGAAAAATGGGGTAATAAGCACTGCAGGAATTCCTGAAATACCTTAGTTTTCTCTCAAGTTACAGTCCACTCATTCTTGAAATACCTTAGTTTTCTCTCAAGTTAAAGTCCACTCATTCCGGAAATACCTTAGTTTTCTCTCAAGTTAAAGTCCACTCATTCCGGAAACACCTTAGTTTTCTCTCAAGTTAAAGTCCACTCATTCCTGAAATACCTTAGTTTTCTCTCAAGTTAAAGTCCACTCATTCCGGAAACACCTTAGTTTTCTCTCAAGTTAAAGTCCACTCATTCCTGAAATACCTTAGTTTTCTCTCAAGTTAAAGTCCACTCATTCCTGAAATAGCTTGGGTTTCTCTCAAGTTAAAGTCCACTCATTCCTGTAATACCTTAGTTTCTCACAAGTTAAAGTCCACTCATTCCGGAAATACTTTAGTTTTCTCTCAAGTTAAAGTCCACTCATTCCTGAAATACCTTAGTTTTCTCTCAAGTTAAAGTCCACTCATTC
>NW_013675845.1:0-13608 GCF_000517525.1 Limulus polyphemus
CCGGTGATCATTGAGATGACTCCTTGTTGTACACCAAGGGACCTCGCCGGTGCTCATTGAGATGACTCCTTGTTGTACAGCAAGGGACCTCGCCGGTGCTCATTGAGATGACTCCTTGTTGTACAGCAAGGGACCTCGCCGGTGCTCATTGAGATGACTCCTTGTTGTACAGCAAGGGACCTCGCCGGTGCTCATTGAGATGACTCTTTGGTGTACAGCAAGGCACCTCGGCAGTGGTCATTACGATGACTCTTTGGTGTACGGCAAGGCACCTCGGCAGTGCTCATTGAGATGTTTCTTTGGTGTACGCCAAGGGACCTCGGCAGTGCTCATTGAGATGACCCCTTCTTGTACACCAACGGACCTCGCCGGTGTTCAGTGAGATGACTCCTTGTTGTACACCAAGGGACCTCGCCGGTGATCATTGAGATGACTCCTTGTTGTACACCAAGGGACCTCGGTGGTGTTCAATGAGAAGACTCTTTGTTGTACAGCAAGGCACCTCGGTGGTGTTCAGTGAGAAGACTCTTATGGTGTATAATAAGGCATCTTGATGGTGCCAATAAAGTGTTTTTACACAGTTGTTAAAACTACTTCATAGCTTTTTAATTGTAAAATGTTTAATTTCTGTGGATATTAAGAAAGAGGTTCTCAAACTACAGTCATGATGAACTACATGAATTGTGTGGTTACAACAATAAATGCATCATTAGAAGTTTCAACAAACTATTCATGATGGAGAATTGGGGTTCTCCCCAGAAAAAATAAATAAAACAGTACAATTAACGTTTGAAGCTGTACATGCCAGTGAAGCAATTTTGCTAGTTCACATCTGAAAATACAAAGAAATAATGTTAGCTAGTGTGCACATGTTGCTGAGTGTTGGCACTTTTCTTGTATTACTAAATCAGAATTACAATTACCTGTCAAAGGAAGAGTGTTAAATATATAAAAATGTATAGGTACAAACATGCCAAGAAGGGCCGGGGTGAATCCCGATAGTAATAAACCTTTGTTTATGTCAAGGACAGATAATTCTTCTTGTAGAAAATGATGCTATTTTTAAGACTTCAAAAACAATATATTTTATTTTTAGGATGCTCATCAGTTGAAGAGGCTTCAGGCTGCTCAGGCAGGAAAGGTGGCAGTCACTCTTGCCTCTCATGTGACTGCACAAGTTGCTGCAGCGGCCGCTGCCGCACAGCAAAGGACTGCTCAGCAAGCTGGTGTTAGGCAAGGTATAACGAAGCAAGGGGTAGCACGGACAATGACAGAAGCCGATCTGGCACTGCTGAAGCGTCAACACATACAGAAACAAGCAGTAGCCCAGGTTTGTGTTAACATAGTGTTTTTAGTATATTAAGCTTAGCATCTCGCCTAGTACACAAAACTCGTAACAAAAACCAGCTCGGATGCTGGTTACTTAACATTATGTTGTCAGATTTAATTTAGAAGTATTAATAGACCGATGATATTCTATTTTCTAGTTGAATCAAGCCCAGTTGTTGGCTCAAGTGCAACTTCAAGGTCAGCAGCCAATAACGGGGACAGTACAAAGCCCTGTTGCGACATTGGTGAAAACTGTGTCAGCTCCTACATCTGCAGTCACCATCCCAGTATCTGCTGTCTCAAAAGCAGGGGTCAACATTAATGTTAGTTTACCTCAGGTGAGCAAAATACTAAAGAAAACTTCAGGAAACCATCTAAAAAATATTGAAAACTAATCTTAAATAAATCTTACTTGTAATCATTTTTTATTAGATGTGTTACAGTTTTAAAATGAACTGTTACTTTATTTTTCTGTAAAATATAATGATGTAGGATGTAGTACTTTTCTTTGAAAATTTATCCTACCATTATCTAAATCAGTGATTCCCAACCTGTGGTCCCCGGACCCCTGGGGGGTCTGCGAAGATAATACCATCTCATTAAACAAGTAAGTTTTTTAATTCTGCTGTTCTTTTATTTGATAGTGAAAAATAGAAAAACAAGTTAATTATTAGTAAGAAAAACAGTTTGTTGGGTAGATGTAATCTTTCAGAAAACATGGGGTCCTTGGTGGTGAAAAGGTTGGGAACCGCTGATCTAAATCTTCAATTCTACATCATATATTAGCTATTTTTTTGTTTTATTGTAAAATAGCCAAAAGCCACAGGTTCAGTTGTTAAGGGGACATCAGTTACTCCAACACAACACCAGGTGAGACTCTCTCATCTTCAACATCAACTTGCACTGCAGCAAGCTCAACAAAGGAAAGTCCTTCATCATCAGCAAAAGGTTACTTCTCTTGCTCAGGTTGGTTACTTTAATAGTCTGAGACCTTCATAATAGATTAAAGTCAAGATTTCATTATATTAGATCTTTTAAAGCATGTTTTTGATGTTGTTAGTAATAGATAAAAATTATTCTTTAATTTGGTTATTTTTTGTATTGGAGGTGGGTAGTTGAATAATTAGGGTAAATAGTATGATAGCTTAGACCTGCATTAATAAAAGTAGCAGAGACCCACAAAACATTTGCTGTCAAATTAGTATCTTTGTTGCAACAGTTTGTCTTTAATCCTCTCTGCTCGGGCATCATTTACTGAGCATGTCACAAGGATTTAGGGACTTACATTCAAAATTTTATTAAACTACTTTTTTGTTTATGTTATACCAATTCGTATAGCATAAAATCTTAGCTAATATGTTAAGTGCAAGTTCAAAAAAGAGATAAATTAACATAATGCCATGTACATTTTACACGTTTGCTTAGTTAGGACTATACTATACTTAATATTATCTATAAATAAAAGTATAATTCTATTCTAGGACCTAATGTCAGTCCTTTTTGAAAATTGCAAGCTTTTAATGTTATTGTTATAAATGGTTAATAAAGAATATTTACATCCACCTTTTTTTGTTATTCCTTCATTCATAGAACAGTTGTAGTGACTTCTTTGTTGAGCTTTCTAACTCTCTGGTGCAGGCAGGCACTTGCATTGTTTTTGTGAGTAAAATTCTTACTGCACATGGCATACCGACAGCAGAATTATAATAAGTAGTGGCTTGTTTGTTGAGCTTTCTAACTCTCTGGTGCAGGCAGGTGCTTGCATTGTTTTTGTGAGTAAAATTCTTACTGCACATGGCATACCGACAGCAGAATTATCGTAAGTAGTGACTTGTTTGGTGAGCTTTCTAACTCTGGTGCAGGCAGGCGCTTGCACTGTTTTTCTGAGTAAAATCCTTACTGCACATGGCATACCGACAGCAGAATTATAGTAAGTAGTGACTTGTTTGTTGAGCTTTCTAACTCTCTGGTGCAGGCAGGCGCTTGCACTGTTTTTCTGAGTAAAATCCTTACTGCACATGGCATACCGACAGCAGAATTATAGTAAGTAGTGGCTTGTTTGTTGAGCTTTCTAACTGTCTGGTGCAGGCAGGCGCTTGCACTGTTTTTCTGAGTAAAATTCTTACTGCACATGGCATACCGACAGCAGAATTATAGTATGACAACATTTAGGTGTCTGTGATTAGAAGACATTTATATTATTCTATAAATCCTATATTTAAAGAAGTACTGTTGGAATAAAGACATTAATTTGAGTCTTGTGGGTCTCTGCTAGTTTATTATAATAATAATACTCAATACATGCACCTTACTACCTAAATATGCACATACATCATTTCAGTAACAGACAAGCGTATTATTACATAGATTATACTATCCTTTATTTAGCCAAGGATGATAGATGTGTTGGCCAAATCAAAATAACTAATGAAATTTTGTTAGTTTTTATACGAGTTTTGAAGTTGGTTCATTTTTCTTGTTATGTACACAAAATACACCAGTTTTTCCATTGTTCATACGCAACTGGACCACATTTTCCTTACATTTAGATAGTCAGATCATTTGAAGTGTGCTGGATTGTCTCTCGTATTTATATAACCATTAACATCTTCACAACACAAATCATACCAAGTTATAGTAAATAATAAGTTGAAACTTCATAAAACTGGCTTATAACGAACAGCAAGTAATTTTGATGTGTTTAATGTAGTGATTTGGTGATTTTCAGGTCCAGGGTAAAGCAGCTCTTCCTGCTCAGTTGAGTACAGTTCAGATACTGCAGGGGTCACCTCGTGTAGCCACCCAACTATCCACCAAAGCATTGCTTGAGCAAGTGATTAATCAGGTCTTGTATAGTTTCAGTTTTTGTTAACAGGGTATCATTCTGTTTACCAGTCCCGTACTAGCTCTCCAGAAAACTTCTTATAAAACAATACCATTTCAATCATTATTATTTTGTTCATAGATGACTTAGGCAGGTTTTACCAGGAACAGCTAATGGTCATCAACTGCCTAGTTCAGCATGACACTTGCAGTGGAAGTCTGTGAAAGTAGCACAGATGGAAAGGACAGTGATTTTAAAGACCCCCCCCCCCCTTCATTTTCAGGAAGTCTTTTATGCTTTATAACATTACGCTTTCCATGTGTGCTACTTCTGTAAATTAGGCCCTCGGAGACCATTTCATTTTAGTTTGTTAAATACCATTTCACCTTGTGTTAAAATTTATCTTGAAGCAAACTGATACAGTAATTTTAATAGTGAATGGCAAGTGAGAAATATTAATAATAAAATTGTAATGTTAACCCGTACAAGTTACAATTTTAGGATATTTTAGTTATTGCGATTATGTGAAGACATCGGATAAGTTACATATGAAAATTTATCTTTAAAAATGGTTTTTTAAGGTGCTTTAAGAGTCCCAACTTTAACTGTGAGTCAGACATTTATTAGTTGTTAATTATGAATAAAACATGTAAAACTACCTTAAGTTTTACAATCATTTTGACACTGGCTTACTCTAGCCTTACGAATGTGAATAATATTTCAGGTAGCAGCAGGGGGTACTTCAAATTTCACCGCAGTGGGGACTCAAGCCCAGCTCTTACCCCATGCTTTTCTACAGGCGGCATCCACTACATCCGCTGTCAGCAAACAACAGTCTGTCAGCTCCATTTCTGCACAGTCCTCAATAGGTAACACTACATTAGGAACCAGTGTCCCTCTAGCAGTGGCCACTACAGTTCAGGCACGAGTCGTTCCCCTTGGCCAACCTCAGCCTGCTTTCAAACAAGCAATACAGGTATGAAACGTCTAAGAAACTAACATATTATTTAATTAATTCATAATTTTTTTATGGCAGACTTTGTTTCCTTTTTTTACCATCAATCGTTGTGTTTATTTAAAGGACTTGGACTTATAAGTACTTAATTCAAAATCTTTATAAGCCCTTATCTTGAACAATAAGTTTTTCAGCTAGAAATCTATATAAATACAATAGTACTGTCTATTGTATGTCCAGTAACTACTTCACAGGGTCTGGATGGGTCTTCATCAAAATTGGTATGGAGGTTCATTACTCTCATGTGGAGGTACATACAAATTTTCAATTTTGCAGTTTTTATGGGCGTGTTTTACCACTACTTTGCCCCCTGGAGAAGGATCTTCACCAAATTTGGCACGAAGGGTTTTTGGGTCCATGCAAATTTGAGGTTTCACATTTTGTGTTTTGCAGTTTTCATGAGTGTTTCGTTTTTTACAATTACATGTAAGGGAAGTAACATTTCATATCCTAAGATAAAACCTTTCATTAATCACGAATTTACATAACTTCCGTCTCCTGGGTACTCCAGATAGTAACCAAATATATCTGTATTCTGGTATACCACATTAGACTGAAACACTGTAGTATTTAGTGTTTTACCCTTCTCTTTGTACCAGGTTAAAAAATTACAATTTGTGAAGAGTTTTGGTAGTTCGGGTATTTAATTTGTAATGGAATGAAATTATCTTTTTTTTGTGTAGGTTGTTTCTGCTGCCCCAAATCTAGCAGCGGGAGTTCAAGCTGGACTGATGGCAGGAGCCTTAAAATCTCATGTTACAACTCAGGGCAGTATTGCTATCACCACGGCAACAGCAGCACTCCTCAAGGGAACACCTGCAGTGGTTGTGAGTGGCCAGCAACAGACACCTGCGGTCATCCATCAGGTGGCGCCATCCTCTACAACTGTGTCAAACCAACAGCCCATGACCTTGGCTGTGCGAGCTACACCCGTCTCCCAACCTCAAGTCCAGGTCCAGCAGTCTGGTCCGTCCTCTATAAACTCTAGCCAATCCCAGGTGATCACACCAGCCCAGCCTGGTCAGAACCAACCTCAAGTCCAGCTTCGAACTGTGGCTCATCCCCAAGCCAAGACCCTCTCCCAATCAACTACCACAGTGATCTTAGCTCAGGCGCTAGCTGGTCAGGCTGGGGTAGGACAGAACATCACCACAACGGTTCAGGAGGGTTCTTCTTCTTCTACCCAGTCCCTGTCTGGAACTAACGTTATGACCACTTCGGTAACTCCAACCCTTAGTTCTCCGGCTCAGGTTGTGCAAGCTGCCATTCAAGCAGCTAAACAACAACAACAACAACAGCAGCAGCAGAGGGCTTCTCCCTACACAATGCGTTTAAGAAATCCACCAAAGCAATAGTTACTCTAACACATACTTATCTTTAGCATGTTGCATGTGGCTGTGGTGTACAAGCGTATTTAGGCAGTGATGGTGGTGTTCTAAAAAAAAAAAAATTGTGTAATATAAGCATTGAGCAGATTATATAGAATTTACTGTGTACGGTGTGGAAAATTGTATTAATGATTTTCTGTCAAATATCTTAGTTAGCTCAAGAACAACAGATTGGGGGAAAACTCACAAGGTTATGTTGTGAAAGAAATCTTTAGTCTTGTATACGATGATACTAATAACCTGTGGGGGGGACATTTAGTGTTCACTGCCCGTGAATGTTTCGTCTATGATAAATCTAGAAGACCAGTTTGTTCACATGGGCTATTTATCAGTGGCCTGCTTCTACACCAATACGGGACTGTGTATTTAATTCCTTCTGTTGATTCCTTTTGCATGGATGTGTGTGTGTGTGTGTATTGTTGTCACAATTTCAGTGTGTGCTGTGATTTTAACAGGTACGTGCATGGTCATTACGTCATCAATTGTGTACATAGCATTAACCATATAAGGATGCACTCTTGTAATTGTTAAATGTTTTCTCATTGCCGCAAGTCTAGTTTTGTTAGTTCTGTAGAATCTCTTTGTATAATAAAACACAAGGTTCTTTCAGGTTTTTTTATCTGTTAGGAACTGGTTTTTTTTTTTGTATTCCACAGCCAACATTTGTACAAAACACACCGAATTAGAATTTTTTTTTTTGTGAAATATATTCGATATTTGAGTTGTACTGTGTATGTTTGGGTGTACGGGTATATGATCACTTGTGGGGACTAAGTTAGATTCCTTCCCATACTATTTGTTCATATACTATAATAAAAAGATTTCTAAGTGAAATATTTTTAAGTGTGTTGTGAACTGCCCATCCAAGCGTGTAGGGGACTTCAAAATTTGATTACCATATTTGAAATTTGCGATAAAATGGAATTCCGATTTATCGGATTTGTTTTCATGTGTGTGACATTTGCAATACATAATCTTTTAAACATTTACTTTTTATTTTTAATTTTTTTTTGAAGTTGTTAAACCTTTACACTAGATGGCCCCACCGGCGTTTGTATTCTCTACACACTCGTGTACTTGGTTTGTTTTATGTATCTGTTAGGAGGGTTTCTCTAGGTTGTGAATTAGTTTCATTGACCTATTTTAAGATTTCTGACTGAAATAGAAACGGATTGCTTTGCAGATCGAAGAATTGTAAATAAAATTTCATTATGGTTTCCTGGGCAAGACTACGTTTGAGTTATATACGGTACCGTTTTGTTTGTTGTACCAGTAAGAAACAGCCAAGAAATTATTTACTAAGATGCGTTTCAAATATAGCGGATATTTTCAAAAACTGGTTTAATAAGTACATGGATTACGTATATCGTGACTAACCGGAAAAACTCAATACGAAACTACAACTTAGGTTATGAACTTACACCTATTATTATGAATATCGTTCTTTTTGTCCCCGATAAATATTGACAACTCTGTAAGAAATTTCGACTTAATGTGCCTTATCATAACATACCTGTGGGATATAATTTACCACGTGCACGGTATAAAATGTAGCATTAATTCTCTCATTATCCAGTGTAGTTTAATAGACTTGTACTTGTCAGCAAAGCGGAATGTCTCGATACTCGTCTTGAAATTTGTTGTGATAACCAAGATCAGAGTAGCGCCACGTGTTAAATGTTAAGAACACGAGAGAAAAAAAAAAGGCACAGTTTTAATACGATAAACAAACTCAATTTTCTGCGAGTACCAGTTAAATCTTGATGTGTTTTCCGGGGTGAACGACTTCTACAAACGTAGTCTCCACTGTGGTAATGCTTACCGTACAAACAGTTTTATAAATACGATCTTAACGTCCTAATTCTGGCAACAAACATTTTGTAAACTTGTTACGTTTACACAATATATGGTAATGTTTGACGTGAAAATTGGGATTTGTTTAAACAAATTTACTTAAACTGGTTTAATATCGATAAAGTAATTATGGGTTATTGAAAACTGAAAAAATGTAAATGAATAATTAAAACAAGTAAAATTAAATGCAAGTAAATATTTAAATATGTATAAACAGTTTAGAAATGAGCACATCCCCCTTTTTTTCTAAAAGGAAATATGAAAAACTAATTTCACTTTATTGTAGCATAAATGAGAGAGCGCGAGTCGTAGAATCTTTTCTCCCTCCCCCTCCCCCCATTAACAAAAACATTTACATTTATACCAGTGTAGGATTTATTAAGCTTTACGCCCATTTGTTTTAATGTGAAGTTATTAAAGAACTGTCAGTAAATAATATATGTTTAAGGCTGAAAAAAAAACCCGTAAAAATGAGAAGTACGGTAGTAATATAAAATGTTTGTTAATGAAAGGTCCACGCGAGCATGTCCAGGTTTCTAGCCGTTGTGTTCACTGAAGTCGTGTCATTTTCAAGTAAACAGAGAAATCGGGTAAGCTGTGAGTTGTCAGTCGGTCTTGTTACGTTTTTTTTTTTATAAACATCAACTTATTTTGTAAGTTTTGCCTATTCTTAATGTTTAGCTAGTTTACTAATACACCTCTTATTGTGTTGAAATTGTATATTTAGGGGGGGACGTTTCTGGGCTTCTTTAGTAGAAATTTAGTACATGTACATTTTTATTATGTAAAAATGACAGCGTATTGTAGTGATTTCGCCGCCATCTTGTTTTTACGAGTACAGCATGATGTGAAAACGACAGTGTCCTATAATGACATCTTTTCTGTCAGTCAAATACGCTGATAATAATTTAAACTTTGGATGAAAACATAAAACTATGTATGATGTAATGGATAATGGTCATTTTCAATTGAAACGTCAGCCTTGCTTTTCTATCGTTAAAACAGAAAGCTATACAATGGTTTTTGTGTGTTCTGCCCACCGCGGTTATCGAAACCCGATTTTTAGCTATGTAAACCCACAAACTTACAGCTTAGACACGGGGCGGGGGACACACTATCCAATAAAACATTATATTGGAATTTTTTTACTTTTCTCTTATTTTTCAGATTCCAATCTGACACATTTACAATCAATAATCATGATTGTTTTATAGGTTTGAAAGAAAACAAGGGGTGATCAGAGATCTACGGATCTATCTTCGCCTCGCACGTTGTTTAAAGATTGTTGTAGAATGCTGCTTGAAATAAAAACACGATATGTTCGAACGAAGAGGCAGCGAAAGGAAAAAAGAAAGACGCCATCTTCGTTGTAAATTTCTTTTGTTTCTACATTATGTGGGGGGGGGGGGACAATCATTCCGTGAACCAAGCACCAGTTAATGACAATGTATATGTTTCTCCTCCTTAAAAAATAAAAAAAGGACTAAAAGTCACGTGGACTTAAAGAAAGGAAGGTCCTTGTCAGGGATCCATACGTACAATGACTAGAGATTAGATGTGGCTTTCTCTAACTGCTTTTGGAAGGTGTGTCCAAAACGGTTCTCAAAGACTTAAACCCTTTTACAGCCTCAACTGTTTGAATACGGTATTCCTGGTGCTTTCATTCAGAACTGGCCCTAGCAATAATCAGCTTGAAGCGCCACCTAGTTGCATTACTAGGTGGAATAACGTCAAGTGACCAACCTTTCCGGGCCTGTTCTGTTGTCGTACATTAAAACGACAGGGCATTATGGGGGAAAAATCGTCATCTGATGGGGAACAACTTTAAAGGCTGAAGAGATCTCTTCTTGAGCAGACCAAGTATCCCAGGCAGTTTTATTTATCATTAGAAAAAAAAAAAGAAACGTGATCACATCGAGTAAAAGCATAAAACATATTTGTCCGTTTAACCACTGGAACAACATCAGCTTCTGCCTTGTTCTATTTGTTGTAAAATATTAACTCTGCCAAATCGTGAAGTTTCTTTGTTCATTATACGGTTCTCATAAGATTTTTCTGAATTCTCTTTTTTATATATAAACTAAATCATTTAGAATGATAAATAGTATCTTTTCAAAATCTTATTCATCTGCACTGAGTTGTCAATAAAACTTGAAAAAGATGCTCAAATTTTATTAAACGATCATACATCACAAATGTAGAGACCCCCCTAAGTGGCTCAACTGTAAATCTGACAGGTTATAACACTAAAAATAGGCTTTCGACAACCGTAGTGGACGCAGCACAGATAGCCCATTGTGTAGAGATGTGCTTAACACCAGATATTGATATAGAAACATGATGTTTACGTGGATAGATATTTCATCATGGGAATACATAACCTTACGTGATATGCCCCATGTTGCAGCTTTTTTACTTATTTTTCTTCTTTGAGGTTGTAACACCTTTACCCACCACTTGAGGATTAACTGCAAGTCTTCTTCTGACCTTTCAATGTCCAGAGATACGGTCAAACAACCCAATGACCAATATATATTATTGTAAATACTTTTATATACCACAGCTTTATGTGTTATCTCAACACAAGAAAACCTTCTGTCGTTGTTTCCTGACAAAACAAATACGGCATTCTATGCCTAATACTTCTTTTGGAATTTCCTGGTTGAATCCCAGGTTCAACAATCTTCCCTGATATTGTCGTGACAAGATTTCACGCAACACCTCGAAAATACACACACGTGTTTGATAATACCTATTTCAGCGTATGTGTTATTGATATTGAACTTTATAATAAAAATATTTCTAAACGCCATTGATGTTAATTGATTGCTTTATGTCAGGCGTCGAGATCAAGAGAACAGGAGTTATTACTGTGTGGGTGTGTAATGTCCTACTTTTGTATGCTGTACAACAACAAAAATACGAAGTAATATTATAGCGTTAAATATGTAAAACTGTATGATATATATTTCTTATTTAAAAAACATTACAGTTGTCAAATATTCATACGAAAATGTGGTCAGTGAAAAGCAATATTGGACGGGAATCGGATCTGATTTTATAAAACGAATAGTTAAATATTATACATCAAATGGGCAGTTTTCTAACGTTTAATCAATCGTGATTTAAACGAACAGCTTTATATTCTAACTACTTGTCTCACGCGAATATGGCGGCCATATTGGATGAAAGTAAGGTGGAGCATTATCTGAAAATTATCATTGCTATCTATCTAACACCTTGCAAAGTTTTATGCTTTCAACCCATTGTACACAGTTTTATTATTACTGTTAAACTATAAAAGACGTCTGCCATGAAGAGTGATTTTAATCATTTTCAAGGCCTAAAATGTTTCGTTGTTTCACCAGATTAGGCGTTTTACGTCTTTGCAATATAATCGTATCATCAACTTGATAATTGCCTTTATGATTAATTGGGAGTTTTATAGCTGGTGTATCAATAATTGGACAAAACCATTCGTTCAGTCTAGAGTTCTGTTGATTAGCTGCCGTCAATCT
The DNA here is from genome assembly GCF_000517525.1 of Limulus polyphemus. Taxonomy (NCBI): domain Eukaryota; kingdom Metazoa; phylum Arthropoda; class Merostomata; order Xiphosura; family Limulidae; genus Limulus; species Limulus polyphemus. The sequence goes on from NW_013675845.1 coordinate 11,929, forward strand.
AGTCTCTGTTAGAATTAAGGATGGTTGTGTTTGTATTAAGCGCACATTTTCAAACAAGGTGTAATACGTGAAAGTTAAAATATTCTTTTGTTACAAGCCCGTTACTCTCACTCTGATGTGTCCAGCTAGCTGTTGATATGCAGAAACACTCCTGAAATATTCTAAAGATTCTTTTGTTACAAGCCCGTTACTCTCACTCTGATGTGTCCAGCTAGCTGTTGATATGCAGAAACACTCCTGAAATATTCTAAAGATTCTTTTGTTACAAGCCCGTTACTCTCACTCTGATGTGTCCAGCTAGCTGTTGATATGCAGAAACACTCCTGAAATATTCTAAAGATTCTTTTGTTACAAGCCCGTTACTCTCACTCTGCTGTGTCCAGCTAGCTGTTGATATGCAGAAGCACTCCTGAAATATTCTAAAGAAAAACTGATTTTGAATCAAAATAGTGGCGCATTAATAGATTTTTAACCTTCATAAACCTTTTTTGTAGAACACAATAATTGTTGTTATGCTTGTACAACTACCGAGTTAGGTGATGTTTGGCTGTTTTAATCAGGTGCTCACTTCAATTGTTTTTATATAATACAGATAATAAGTATGTCGTTTTGAAACCCAACTACATACTGTCATGACCGTGCATCTTGACAGTAACCCTGTAGCGTAGTTTCCATTGCAAAAGTTTTTGTCGCAAGGCTGTCATGTTCAAATTAAACCAATCATTCGTGCAAGCTTTCCATAATCTATCTAGTGTATGAGGATGACAGTTTTCCGGTGCCCACTTCAACAGTTCAGTCACACAGAAATCCAAAGGAATACGTGTAGTGTTGCCAGAGTGCACTGGAGTTGGAGCGTTGCTTCAATACTTAAAATTGGAGCCGAGTCTCAACTTTTTAAAAACTGAAAATATGTATATAAAATTGAAGTTATACAGTTTATACTCGAAATTACGTGTGTATCATAACCAAACTCTCGGACTACTAGAGAACACTGGCTGTGTGTGATTCGTTGTGTCCACTGCTCGAGCTCGATGACGTCTATCGGAACGTTGAAATGTTTGTTGTCATACTTCACGTGGTTATTAAGACACTTGAATATGGTATTAAAATATATTTCACAATTATGCTGTGTGTATTTAAAACGTACATTTTTAAAAGGCTCATTATGTACATACATAATCATATAATAAGCAATGAAGGTTGCTTTTTTAGTTTCTCGTGTGGAAAGCATTATACAAGTTAAAATTTTTGACACTATAGTGCAGTTAGAAATATAATAAACTAGCGTATAGCCCGTCAAAAATGACAGGTCAAGAACTACCACCCCCACACCATAGTTTACCCTAACCTCACATTTGTTAGCTAACTTAAATAAATAAATTTTGCGAAATCAAGCTTGACCAACAAAGAGGTAGTCAAACGTGACCCCACAGCGGCATGTCTGCGGACTTACAACGCTAGAATCCGGGTTTCGATACCCGTGGTGGGCAGAGCACAGATAGCCCATTGTGTAGCTTTGTGCTTAATTACAAACAGTCAAACGTCGGTAAATTCCTTCTTGAGCCAATCAAAATTGTGATGATTCATGAAATGAATTCATGGCATATTCATAGAATAATTATTGGTAAAAATCAGTTAGATTAACACCTTTTAATATATAGAAAAGCCACTGCGTTTTGG
>NW_013675845.1:14608-18914 GCF_000517525.1 Limulus polyphemus
AAAAACGTTGGTGATATAACAGAAAATAGATTAATTCAGAAACTATTTGAGTTTAAAATTGAATCGATATTCTTAGTTTCTTAGTAAATTTTATGTACTTGGCTCTAGGCTAGGTGATCTCACACTACGTCTTTACTTTAGGTTTATTGTACCAACACTCACTACACTTATAAGGTTTCACGGCACCACCATCCCCTCACGGCCCCTTTGCACCCCCTTCACTAAAATTGTAATGGGCAGACAGTAATCGAACTATCCTATCTGGATAAATGCATTTTGACTTTTATGACTCCTCCTATTTTGAGAAATCAAGCGTGACGTGACATACAGACTTTTATATAGGTTAGATTACTAAAACATAAATTTTTACAGCTAGATTTTTATATGATATCCACTTGATGTTGGTTTGTTTTTCTTGCTGTTTAATTTAAAGAAAGTTGAGTTGCATATTAAATTAAGTGCTAATATCTTATTTTTATTTATTCCTGTAAACTCCCAGTGGAGCATAGGGCCGAAACAACACCTCGCCAACGGAAGTTGTTGTTGCGGTTACTTGTAGCAGGTTGGTTTTTACGGGGTGGAATTGCTAGCCCCACGCCCAACCCTCCTCCTTTCTCATTCTGGACTTGGGACCAGGCAAAGGCGGAGGTTTGGCATGTTCGGTGTGACGGGGATTTGAACCCGCGACCCTCGGATTACGAGCCGTGCGCCCTAACCACCTGGCCATGCCGGGCCTAAGTGTTAATATAACCAGTCTTAAAAAAATAGTGGTTCATATATTTTACTTATTTAAAATCTGCTCATAAAAATGGAAATTAGGTTTTGGAGATCTTTACAATGATGGTAACGTCACACATCTGACACTTGACGTATGCAATGGTTAAACGGTATATATAACTAGAAGTCTTATTTTGTTGATCCTATACTCTCTTAGTTTTGTTTCAAGATGGCAATCCTCCTTGATTATGTTGTTGTGAACTGTTGCCTGGAACACATGGATGGCTTCTGCCACTGATCCTTGTGTTCATGGATTCTCAGCTGTGACAAGGTGTAGTACTTTTCTTATCATGGCCGGGGTATGACTTGTTGCAGATCTCTTTCTGGATGATCCTGGTGGCCCAAGTTGATCCACATTCCTTTGTTTTCCAATGCCGTTAACTAAAAGGAATATCCCCATCTTGAATATTTTTAAACCCCAGTATGAACATATCTTTATGATCTGAGTCTACGGATATTTAACGTCGGAAAGGCTGTTACATAACTTTCCCCAAAACAATCAATTTTTGATGGCATCACGTTACCTAAATAACGGCAAAAAATGTCAAAAATCAGTTCTTTTTTTACCACGACTGTATATCGGCTGTGGTTGCCACATGACTTGCCGATTTTTATATTCAAAATAGTCTTTTATATATATATATATATATATATTTATAACATTTTCATGGGAGTTGTATGGTGAAATATGAGTCTACTTTCTACAACAACAGTGTGGCGGCCTTTAAACCAAAATTATGCATGTTGTAGACCCTCAAGTGAACGCTGTAAACCACTTTAATTTATCTACGTGAAGGATACAACAGATTAAAAAATTAAATGGTTTTCTTTTTCCAAATCCAGATGTGCGCATATTAATCACTTGGCGGTAAATAAAAATGGTAAGCGGTTAAAATAAACAAAGCAGCAGGAAAAGGCTTTCTCCTGGATTTGGAAGGAAGGGAAACATCTTTAATTTTTGATAGCTTACTAGAAAGTCGTCTGATGATTGGAAAGTTGTTAATGATACTCATTTTTTTCAAACGGGTGATGAAAGTTTCATTGGAAATAATAGGTTAGTTAGTTTTGCTTTAGTAACTGAAAAAATTATAGACTTTGTTCGTTATATTATATTTTTAATACTACACGTTCGTAAGGGAACTAGATTAGGTTTGTTGTGTGTTAAAAAAATATAATAGGCCTAACATAATGTCTTATGATCAATATAATTAAATATATCATGCTTTGTCAGTTCTAAAAGTTTTCAAGAATTTGATGAAAACATTGAAAATAATTTAGTGAAATATGGCACTATAAATGAAAGCCAACATGGATTTTCGTACTGAAATCTTGACTTGCTAATTTATTAACTTATTTTAAAGATGTTACTTGTTATCTGAATGGTGGAAAGGGTATGGAATTGGTGTACTTAGACCTTCAAAAAGATCTTCTGATGTTTAACTAAAAATGTATCATTGTTAGGGGTAAATGGTTAATTAGATTATAAGGTGATTGGGTGAGAGAAAGCATAAGGTTGTTATTAATGGAGTCCAGTCAAACTGTATCCTTGTTACAAGAGTGGTGCCTCAAGGGGTCATTGCTTTGGCCTGTCTAGATCTAGGCTCACTGAGAGAGTGGGGTTGGGGAACAGAGAAATTTATCAGAAGCCTCCTACATGGCAGGGGAGAAATTTATTGGTATAGGGAGACCCACATACCAATCCTTCTTGGTGCCCATGAAAACTCTTGGTATGTTATACTGCTGACTACAGTTCATTCTATAAGTCCATCACCCTGTTGGAAAAAATAGAATTATCTTAACTTGAGCCTAGCCTGTCTTTTCCAGATCTTAAATTTGTGCTTTCTTATTATCTTCAGAATATAGCACAAAGAAATCAGAGGTCTTTATCCCATCAATCTAGTAAACTTCAATCACCTCTTATCTTTCTTTTCTAGAGTGAAAACAAGTTACAATATCTTAAACTATTCATATAAGATAACCGTTTCATCCCTGGAATCATCGTAATAGCCCTCCTCTGAACCTTTTCCAATAACCTAAGTTCACTTACTATAATTAAAAGTCATTTGTTTAACTTACTAGTTGTTCCAAGCAGGGGCTTCTCTTAACCTCCTTTAAAGAATCAACGAGTTCTTTAAAAGTAAAAGATAGGCTTAAATTTCTAATTTTCTCGCGCGTGTGTATACAAGGATGACCTTCAAGGATCAGATGGTATCTCTTTGTTCGTATGTCATGTTATCTTACAATGAATAAATAAAGTATTATAAACTGATCTAATGAAAGAAAAAAAATTAAGGCACAAAGTGGTTGTTCTTAAAGTACACAACAAGCTTAATTTTCAACACTTTGGTACACTTATGTATACAAAAAAATCCGCCAGGTTTTGTTTTAGAATTAAAATAATTCTAACTTCAAGAACCACAGTAAAGGCTCAGCAAATTAAAAAGTACAGTATCAAGAACCATATAAGTACAATGAACAACATATCGCTACCTCGGACTCTTTATTTACGCCTAGAGAATTCATTGGAATTATATTTATTCAAAGCCCGATTTATGTACAGGAGCATGAGGCGGTAGCTGTGGGCCTCGGCAAAAAGGAGGGCTTCATGGGACCTGTAGCATATGCTGATAATTTATTTGGGAAAACGTGACACCTGCTTATAAGCGTAAAATTGCCCATTCATTGGTATAAAATTCATGCACAAATAATACGTATGGGTCAACTGACCTTTGTGGAGATTTAAATGATGTAGATATTTTAAAGTAACTTGGTACACGCGGGGCCCCCAAATAAATAAGTTATAAATTGTTTGTTTCTTTTCTTTTTTACAAGTTTCTTACATGTCTAAGGCCTAATGAACCTGAATCTGCCTTTGCGCCTCGGGCCTCAAGTAGTCTAAATACGGCTCTGAAGTTATTAATAAGTTCTAGTTAAAGAGTACTTTGTGAACCAATAAAATTTTGTCAAAACACATCTCGCAAACTTAGTTCTATCGTCAATATATTGATTTTTACTGTAATCGCATTGCACATGTTACATTAAAACTGGCTTTTGCATTAGGTAAGCAGGGATCTGTCTAGGTTTTGTTATGTTTAGGGTTGAGGTAATTAAGTTTATATAATCAAATAAAAGCTTTCAACTCACTTACAGTCCACACTACATGTAACAGGCAAAAACTGAAACACGCATATGACGTCAGTTTCCATTAGGTTCACGCTCAACTTTTCTGGATAGGGGGCCCCCTTTAATTCTAATTCAGTTTTATAGGAAATATAAAAAAAGACCATACATTGAAAAACTATTAAGTAAATAATCGATTGAAAACAACAATTCTATAATGCATAAAGAAGACTAGTATTTATAGTTTTTTGGAGCTGTTTTTTATTTCGCGCTAACCCTAACACCCGTACTTTTCATATTACAATGATATTCCAATGTTAGGTTTTGGATTGTCCAGGCCCGCCGACAGGGGTGGGGGCAACTGCCCAGGGGCTCGGGCGAATGAAACTTGGTTATGCCGTAAAGCCCG
>NW_013675846.1:0-4602 GCF_000517525.1 Limulus polyphemus
TTTAGTCATTACAAGGGTAATGTTTTAGTGATTACAAGGGTAATATTTTAGTCATTACAAGGGTAATGTTTTAGTGATTACAAGGGTAATATTTTAGTCATTACAAGGGTAATGTTTTAGTTATTACAAGGGTAATTTTTTGCTGATTACAAGGGTAATGTTTTATTGATTAAAGAGGTAATGTTTTAGTGATTACAAGGGTAATGTTTTAGTTATTACAAGGGTAATGTTTTAGTGATTACAAGGGTAATATTTTAGTCATTACAAGGGTAATGTTTTAGTTATTACAAGGGTAATGTTTAGTTATTACAAGGGTAATGTTTTAGTTATTACAAGGGTAATGTTTTAGTTATTACAAGGGTAATGTTTTACTGATTAGTAATATTTTAGTGATTACAAGGGTAATATTTTAGTTATTACAAGGGTAATGTATCACTGCTATAAAATAACGTCACTCACCAACTTTAATTCTTTTTTTATACAAATCAGGTAAAAAGTTTACTATTGCCAAGCAATGTAATCAGTTTCCATATTTTTCCGTTTAAACATAAACGTACTTTGATTAGATCTTCTATATGGTACATTGGTTAGTGTAAAAGAACATGGCAGTAAGTTGTTTTGAAATTCAGGAAACAAAGAAAAATAAAAACAATATGACACTTTACATGTTACTTATGGCGAATGTAATGTCGAGCCTGGTTTAGGACTAATTTCCCTACTAATATATTCACAATTTTCGGAATCGCATATAAAGAGTGACTCCACTTTTTTTGTATGTTTTATTAATATCAAGAAAAGCGACTTCAGAGCTATCTTCCCTAGCTTGTTTGTTTTGGTTTTTGAATTTCGCGAAAAGCTACACGAGTGCTATCTGCTCTAGCCGTCCCTAATTTAGCAGTGTAAGACTAGAGGGAAGGCAGCTAGTTATCACCACCCACCGCCAACTCTCGGGCTACCAACGAATAGTGGGATTGACCGTCACATTATAACGCCCCCACAGCTGAATAGGCGAGCATGTTTGGTGGGACGGAGATTCGAACCCGCGACCCTCAGATTGCGAGTCGAGTGCCCTAACCACCTGGCCATGCCGGGCCTAATTCTTATCTGTCGACGTTTCTTTTTGAGCCTAATTCCATTGTAATACGGTCTTTACTGCCTGACGAAATTTCACTTACTCGCTAGTTTTGTATCTTTGTTTTTCTAAACAAAAACTCATTATTGTGCGAAACTTCAAAAAGCTACACAATGGGCTATCTGTGCTCTGCCCACCACGGGTATCGAAACCCAGTTTCTGGCGTTGTAAGTCCGCGGACATTCCGCTGTGCCACTGGGGGCTAATATTACTTAACTAGCAGAATAACTGACTGATAATAACAGATAGTAACATTTATTACTGATTAATTGACAAACAAACTTGCTCACCAATAAATCAATTTTCACAGACTCGTTAAGTTACTCTAGGCTAACATGTTCTATATATTTTTCAGATTCTTTTCTAAACTTTGAAGAAAGTTCCAGCCGTAAGACCACGCCCATTACATTACGTCAAACTCCTTTCCAGCTAAACGACAATACAAAACTTAGGTTTTAACAGTAGTTCCACATACACACATTAAACTAATCTCGACTGGAACTTTGGACTCCTCAACACGTTCACTTGCTTGTGGCAGAATCTTCTCTGAAGCTAACAAGTTGGTTGTTCTCCTATCGTCACTGTATTCCAAAGACAGTGACGATGGATGACCTTTCTTTTGGACCAATTATCTTTCTAAGATTATTCTCTGCTGAACTCTTGACTATCATTATTTTATTTTACTTATTGTCCTTATTATCACTGGAAACTCCACCTTTGATGCTGCAACTTTTGAGTTGCGCAGAGGAACTTTTTGGTTCCACACAGTGAAATTATTTGATGCAGGTTTTAACCACACATCGTTACTTCTACGTGAAGTCAATGAACTCGTTCTACGTGAAGTCAGTGACCTATTCCTCAGTGTGGATTATCTACGCATCATGCTGTGTAGAGACTCTTCCCACAGCGAGGATGATTCTTGCTTGAATATGTTTGTATGAACCCATCTTCTTTCATCCCAGCTTTCATTCACAGACCAAATGAAACACTGGTAACTGTGGGATCAATGTTGATCAACAACCAGACAACGACGATTGTTCGCTGCAAGATTGAAATCTTTATTAGAATACATAAAACAGTCGGATAAAGATGAGGAAGAAAGATAGGGAAAGTTAAAAGAAGAAGAAGAAGACAGTGATTTCAAGAAAGGGGTATAAAATTTACAGACATTAAAAAAAATTGATGGAAAACTAGATATAAAGTGCACAAACTGATGTTTAAGAAACAAAGAAACAGAGGGAAATAAACAAGTAAGTAAATTAATTACAGAAGTATCATAACAAGGAAATAACGTAATTAGAGAAGGATTATAACAAGGAAATAAATGAAGTACAGAAGGGTCATAACAAGGAAATAACGTCATTACAGAAGGATAATAAAGAAATAACATAATTACAGAAGGATTCCTTCTGTAATTACGTTATTTCCTTGTTATGTTATAACAAGGAAATAAATAAAGTACAGAAGGGTCATAACAAGGAAATGACGTCATTACAGAAGGATCATAACAAAGAAATAACATAATTACAGAAGGATCATAACAAGGAAATAACGTAATTGCAGAAGGATCATAACAAGGAAATAACGTAATTACAGAAGGATTATAACAAGGAAATAAATGAAGTACAGAAGGGTCAAAACAAGGAAATAACGTCATTACAGAAGGATCATAACAAAGAAATAACATAATTACAGAAGGATCATAACAAGGAAATAACGTAATTACAGAAGGATCATAACAAGGAAATAACGTAATTACAGAAGGATCATAACAAGGAAATAACGTAATTACAGAAGGATCATAACAAGGAAATAACGTAATTACAGAAGGATTATAACAATAAGTAAATTAATTACAGAAGGATCATAACAAGGAAATAAATTAATTACAGAAGAATTATAACAAGGAAATAACGTAATTACAGAAGGATCATTACAAGGAAATAACGTAATTACAGAAGGATCATAACAAGTAAATAAATTAATTACAGAAGGATCATAACAAGTAAATAAATGAAGTACAAAAGGATCAGAACAAGGAAATAAATGAAGTACAGAATAATTATAACAAGGAAATGAATTAATTAAGAAGGGTTATAATAATGAAATACAGAAGGATTATAAAATATCCGAAAACTGAATTAGTAAATAAGGGATTAAACCAGCCAAATGTCACTCTCCTTCTGCTCAAGAATTTTAACCTCAAACACCATTAACTCTGCACTATGGAACAAGATAACCTACTCATCTGGCACACACCTGTTACCAATACCGTTACGACATTTATGAAGGCTGGACCTTCCTAGACTGTTCTAGCTTCACCACCACCTCATGCAGGACCTTCCTAGACTGTTCTAGCTTCACCACCACCTCATGCAGGACCTTCCTTGACTGTTCCAGCTTCACCACCACCACCTCATACAGGACCTTCCTAGACTGTTCTAGCTTCACCACCACCTCATGCAGGACCTTCCTAGACTGTTTCAGCTTCACCACCACCTCATGCAGGACCTTCCTAGACTGTTCTAGCTTCACCACCACTCATGCAGGACCTTCCTAGACTATTCTAGCTTCACCACCGACTCAAGCAGGACCTTTCTAGACTATTCTAGCTTCACCACCGACTCAAGCAGGACCTTTCTAGACTGTTTTAGCTTCCCCAAGTTACGCAGCTTAGTGGGACAGTTAAATAACATCGTCCAGTCGAGAAACCAAAAACCTGTGATGTAAAAGTACCGTGGGTGACATCTGAGATTATTTACAAAGTGTATGGTTCTAGTGGTGAACAACAAATACCCATCTTGTTGTTCATTTAGATGAGCCAGCTTTAACAATATTATGTAACCTTCCAAGAAACTGTGATTAATCACAAAACTTGTAATGTGGAAACATAGCCATTACATCCGAAACTGTGATTAATCATGTGTTGACAAGGAGTTTATGTCGTGAGACTTCTTCATCTTTCCCACTTGAGACAATGTGCGAATTATTTCAATAAAATAATCCATGAATAAAGAAATTATTGTTGTTAGTTTTGATTCTGATTCTAAAGCTACAATTGTTCAGCCCGATCAGGGAATGAAACGTGGGACAAGAAGATGGAAAACAGTAGTTGGTCATAAAATTCCAGGAAGAGAAAAGCTTGAAGAAACCACATGATGTGTGAATGATTGTCATTGAGGAAGAATGTATTTAGGGAAAATACTTCATTTGAAAATATAGATCTAAGGTTAGGCTTACTTGAAATAGTTCATCAATTTTATTATAATAACGGTATAGATGTCCTCATCTTTTGTTTATTATTATAGAAGTTGTATGGATGTCCTCATCTTTTGTTTATTATTATAGAAGTACAGAGGTTGTATGGATGTCCTCATCTTTTGTTTATTATTATAGTAGTATAGAAGTTGTATGGATGTCCTCATCTTCTGTTTATTATTATAGTAGTATAGAAGTTGTATGGATGTCCT
>NW_013675846.1:5586-6415 GCF_000517525.1 Limulus polyphemus
TACAGAAGGATCATAACAAGGAAATAACGTAATTACAGAAGGATCATAACAAGGAAATAACGTAATTACAGAAGGATTATAACAAGGAAATAACGTAATTACAGAAGGATCATAACAAGGACATAACGTAATTACAGAAGGATTATAACAAGTAAGTAAATTAATTACAGAAGGATCATAACAATGAAATAAATGAAGTACAGAAGGATCATAACAAGGAAATAAATTATTTACAGAAGAATTATAACAAGGAAATAACGTATATAAAAAAGTATCATTACAAGGAAATAACGTAATTACAGAAGTATCATAACAAGTAAATAAATTAATTACAGAAGGATCATAACAAGTAAATAAATGAAGTACAGAAGGATCAGAACAAGTAAATAAATGAAGTACAGAAGAATTATAACAAGGAAATGAATTAATTAAGAAGGGTTATAATAATGAAATAACGTCATTACAGAAGGATCATAACAAAGAAATAACATAATTACAGAAGGATCATAACAAAGAAATAACATAATTACAGAAGGATCATAACAAGGAAATAACGTAATTACAGAAGGATCATAACAAGGAAATAACGTAATTACAGAAGGATCATAACAAGGAAATAACGTATATACAGAAGGATCATAACTAGGAAATAACGTAATTACAGAAGGATTATAACAAGTAAGTAAATTCATTACAGAAGGATCATAACAAGGAAATAACGTAATTACAGAAGGATCATAACAAGGAAATAAATTAATTACAGAAGGATCATAACAAGGAAATAACGTAATTACAGAAGGATCATAACAAGGAAGTAACGTAATTACAG
>NW_013675846.1:7177-11003 GCF_000517525.1 Limulus polyphemus
TCAACAGTACTTCAGTCTTTCCATTGTTCATTCAACAGTACTTCAGTCTTTCCATTGTTCATCCAACAGTACTCCAGTCCTTCCATTGTCCATCCAACAGTACGTCAGTCTTTCCATTGCTCATCTAACAGTACTTCAGCCTTTCCATTGCTCATCTAACAGTACTTCAGTCTTTCCATTGTTCATTCAACAGTACTTCAGTCTTTCCATTGTTCATCCAACAGTACTCCAGTCCTTCCATTGCTCATCTAACAGTACGTCAGTCTTTCCATTGCTCATCCAACAGTACTTCAGCCTTTCCATTGCTCATCTAACAGTACTTCAGTCTTTCCATTGCTCATCTAACAGTACTTCAGCCTTTCCATTGCTCATCTAACAGTACTTCAGTCTTTCCATTGCTCATCCAACAGTACTTCAGCCTTTCCATTGTTCATCCAACAGTACTTCAGCCTTTCCATTGTTCATCCAACAGTACTCCAGTCCTTCCATTGTCCATCCAACAGTACTTCAGTCTTTCCATTGTTCATTCAACAGTACTTCAGTCTTTCCATTGTTCACCCAACAGTACGTCAGTCTTTTCGCTATTACTGCAGCAGATCACCAGGTAAGCCGTTGTGATGTTAGGACAACAATCTCTGTCTGACGGTCCTTGTTTAAAGTCGAAAACTGTTGCAAAAAGAGGAATAATTCGGTATCATAAGACAGTACAGAGACGGACAGCATCTTGTATAACACTGACGATACTAATACTTGTGATCATAAGGCAGTAGAGAGACGGACAGCATCTTGTATAACACTGACGATACTAATACTTGTGATGGTATTCTTGTATATATAACACCGGTAAGAAGTGACGGCAACAATGTAATGTAATGTAATTGAACTGCAGACAGAGATTGATACGGACAGTTGAGTCGAGCACGTGAGTCGTTCGTTGTGAATTATAGCGTTTGTTATAGCGTGACTGTGGAAATTAAGTGTTTTGCAAAGTTGTATTCAGAAAGAATAAACCAGTTTTATTTAAGAAAGGACTTGTATCGGTAAAGTTTCATCGGAAAGAAATTATACCGAAAATTAACTAACGATCAGAGACGTAACAAATTGGTGTCAGACAATGGAACGGAAAAAAAATAAAAAAATGGAAACGAGAAGCGGCAAATCAAACTACAGCTTAGCAGATTTGATGGCAGCAATACAAGAACAGCAAAAGAAACGAGAAGAAAGAGAGAAGAAACAAGAAGAGAGACTACAGCAGTGTCAGCTGCAACAAGAAAGGAAACAAGAAGTACAAATGGAAAATAATAATGGAAATACGTGTGACTAAACGACTGGCGCGCCCAACCTGTGAATCATAGGGTTCATGGTTCGCGTCCTGTTGCCCCCAAAAATGTACTCTGTACTTTAGAGCCGTATGTGCGCTGTCAGAATTACGATTAGATTACATTATTTGGTCAGAAAAGAGTTGGCAATGTATGCTTTTGTCTAGCTCCCTCTGGAGATCAGTTCAAAATTAGAGACGGCCATATGCAGCTCTTCGATGTGCTGTTTTGGGCTAAACTTGTAAACAGAACAAGTAATCATTTTAGCAGGTTTCAGAAACGTTATTTTCAGACAGACTAAAATACTTCTTCAGCAGAAGAATGACCCACTCCGAAACGTCAATAAACAGTTCAGGAGAAGAATGACCCACTCCGAAACGTCAATAAACAGTTCAGCAGAATAATGACCCACTCCGAAACGTCAATAAACAGTTCAGCAGAAGAATGTCCCACTCCGAAACGTCAATAAACAGTTCACCAGAAGAATGTCCACTCCGAAACGTCAATAAACAGTACACCAGAAGAATGACCCACTCCGAAACGTCAATAAACAGTTCAGCAGAAGAATGACCCACTCCGAAACGTCAATAAATAGTTCAGCAGAAGAATGTTTACTCCGAAACGTCATTACACAGTTCCAGACTGTTTGTTTCATCTGAATATACTCTTTTCCGAAACATTATTTAACAGTTTTGGCAAGTACAACTCATAATATGATTTATTATCGCACAGCTACACCTGCCGGTCAAAATAAAAAACAATCGAATACTATTTAAGCCACAATAATATAAGATACAACAAAGAAGAAATAAACGTACAAACAATTAACCAACGAATACGTCAATATTACTCATTTTACATATTAATCAGGAACTGGGTGTAAAATGATTGTGAGATTGAACGTTTGTTTAAAGTTCCAGGGGTGAAGTTTCCAAAGAAAAATTATATTGTTTGAACCACGAAACATTCTACCTCTGATTGATTGATGGCAGTAATAGAAATTCTCTAAGGAGTAAAATAAAGTTTCAGAAAAATATAGTAAACGAAACTAAATTAAGGAAGAGTTCCGTGTAAACAAACTCAAGAAACGTGACGAAGCATTAAGACTGGTAAAGTAGGCTTAACTTTCAACCTGCTGTACCCTGGACTCATCAAAACGATTATGAATCTATTTTGTTCATCAACACGAAACACTTGCTTTGCCATAAGAATTAATCTAGTCTAAAAGGACATAAAAAGAACTATTCAATATTTCACTGCTTTTGTTAACTAACAAATTGAGATATATGTTATTTTATATCATTTTTGAGACTGCTTCGAATCACACATAACAGTTCACCTCTATCACAAGTATTAGTATCGTCAGTATTATACAAGATGTTGTTCTGTCCGTCTCTCTACTGTCTTATGATCACAAGTATTAGTATCGTCAGTGTTATACAAGGTTCTGTCCGTCTCTCTACTGCCTTATGGTATGGATGTTTATTATTATAGTAGTATAGAAGTTGTATGGATGTCCTCATTGTATGGATGTTTATTATTATAGAAGTTTGTTTGTTTGTTTGTTACGGATTTCGCGCAAAGCTACACGAGGGCTATCTGCGCTAGCCGTCCCTAATTTAGCAGTGTAAGAAGACTAGAGGGAAGGCAGCTAGTCATCACCTTCCACCACCAGTATATCTGATTTTTTTCAGTTGTCACCTCTTCTATATCAAGTGTAACAGATAAAGTCATAATCAACGACATGTTTCACTAAAGATATCATTGTTTCAGAAGGATAAGTAGTTACTATAAGATAGGTAACGTAAAAATGGACGCCATCTTTCTTATATTAATCCCTTCCACTATTTATTCCGATAAGGAATGGCTTCAATTCTGAGTTTCGTTGTAATTCAAAGTTATGTATATTGTTACTTAATTCTTTGCGGTTTATTTTGTTATATTATCATTGTCTTATAATAAAACATCTTATATCTTATATTGTATAGCCTATAAGGCGTGCCTGTGTGGTATTTCCTGTGCTAATTGCAGAGCAGGCAGTTAAGCCTGCTAAATAGAGATTCGTATAATACTGGAATACACCCAAAAACAAGGACACGTTAACAAGAACAAGAAAGAGACAAGTGTTCAATGGTGTATGTCAAAATCATGATAGTAATGTGAAACTATAATCTTTATTTAAAAGCTATTATAAACTTAATGTGTGTCTCCTGTAAATTCAACTAAAGTCATAAATATTGTTACGACAGCGGGGGTCACGTGACACTAGTAACACGTCATATTCTCGAACGTTCACGTCCCTTCCTGAAGCCTCCAGAGGTTACTAGATATGCAATGAGGACATCCATACAACTTCTGTACTTCTATAATAATAAACAAAAGATGAGGACATCCATACAACTTCTATACTACTATAATAATAAACAAAAGATGAGGACATCCATACAACTTCTGTACTTCTATAATAATAAACAAAAGATGAGGACATCCATACAACTTCTGTACTT
>NW_013675846.1:11898-14601 GCF_000517525.1 Limulus polyphemus
AAACTGGCTTCCACTTGACTAAACAATAAAGGTCTTAACGTTTAAAGTAAACTGGCTTCCACTTGACTAAACAATAAAGGTCTTAACGTTTAAAGTAAGCTGGCTTCCACTTGACTAAACAATAAAGGTCTTAACGTTTAAAGTAAACTGGCTTCCACTTGACTAAACAATAAAGGTTTTAACGATTAAAGTAAGCTGGCTTCCACTTGACTGAACAATAATGGTGTTAACGTTTAAAGTAAGCTGGCTTCCACTTGACTAAACAATAATGGTTTTAACGTTTAAAGTAAGCTGGCTTCCACTTGACTAAATAATAAAGGTCTTAACGTTTAAAGTAAACTGGCTTCCACTTGACTGAACAATAAAGGTTTTAACGTTTAAAGTAAGCTGGCTTCCACTTAACTAAATAATAATGGTGTTAACGTTTAAAGTAAACTGGCTTCCACTTGACTAAACAATAAAGGTTTTAACGTTTAAAGTAAGCTGGCTTCCACTTAACTAAACAATAAAGGTTTTAACGTTTAAAGTAAACTGGCTTCCACTTAACTGAACAATAAAGGTTTTAACGTTTAAAGTAAGCTGGCTTACACTTGACTAAACAATAATGGGTTTAACGTTTAAAGTAAGCTGGCTTACACTTGACTGAACAATAAAGGTCTTAACGTTTAAAGTAAGCTGGCTTTCACTTAACTGAACAATAAAGGTTTTAACATTTAAAGTAAGCTGGCTTCCACTTGACTAAATAATAATGGTGTTAACGTTTAAAGTAAGCTGGCTTACACTTGACTGAACAATAAAGGTCTTAACGTTTAAAGTAAGCTGGCTTTCACTTAACTGAACAATGAAGGTTTTAACGTTTAAAGTAAGCTGGCTTCCACTTGACTAAACAATAATGGTCTTAACGTTTAAAGTAAGCTGGCTTACACTTGACTAAACAATAAATGGTGTTAATTTGGTATCTTCATTTTCAAACTGAACGGAACCTTACGCGACTCATGAGCTAAACGGCCAGGTGGCCACAAGATTTAGCCATAGGCTTTCCAAATTTAAACCAGATGACCAGAAAGAAATCAACCAATCATCAGCACAGTTACTCTTAACCGATCAGTGGGAGTGGCTGTCACTTTTATAATGCTCAAAGCTGAAAGAGTGAAGAGTGTTCAACTATGTATCATGGGCTCGAGCCTTGGACCTACTGTTCGCAGCCCAGCAGAATAGCCATGGTACGGAGTATTGATTAGGATGTTTAATTATTTTATCATTATACTTTTATGGTATAGGTTTTTTATTAGCTTAATATATGTATTTTGTACTAACCTAAATGTCTTAAGCTGGCCGAGATCATATTCGGATTAAGGCCGAAAATATCGTAAACAGCTAGAATAGTACCAACTCATGAAATAATGCATTCTAATCTTTATAAACAAGAAATGTACATTTACAAATTACTAACACCGAGTTGAATCTTGGTGTAGCTCTGATCGGAAGTTAATATCATTTACAGCCAAGTCTAAGAGTAAAGACAATTAAATTAGTGTGAATTAAGATATTGAACAGGTTTCTCAATAAAATACGACACCCAGTTTGTGTCCAGTAGACTCCTAGTGAGATATTCAGTAATACAAATGTTAATATTTTCTTTGTTCCTGTTAATTTCGTTAAAGAGCATTTAGGAGAGCGAATATTGTTGACGAAATCAGAGGTGACTGAAGAAACGGGTATATTATAATAGGCCTAATACTAACGTCGTATGGCAGGTGTAATTAATATGATCAGGACAATAAACCAATAGCGGCATTCCTTTCTTCCAGCTCCACCTGTTGTTGAGCTTACAGGAAAAACAGTCGCTTTGTTGAGTAAAATTCTCTTCTCCCAGCCTAACCTGCACATTATACTATTTTTATTTTTTCCATTGTTCTGATATTCTGTTGCTATGCATTTCCTAAGGCGCATTCGTTCGTATCCTTTAATATATAATGCCTACGTATATCGTTGTTATGGTTACCATGACACTTCCCAGCCACAGGTGTTCCTGTTATACGCTATCAAATGTAGGTCCGAGATCTTGCACTTTGTTATTTGTCTTGACTGAAAGAGAGATGAGCAGATGAAAAACAAAATATTTGACGAAATGCTATGTAATATGATAGTTGAAGAAAGGTCGAAATATTCGAAACGCAGGGGTTTTGGTATTAAACGAAAAGCTTATTTGGCAGAGACTTGTGAGAGATAAAGATAGATCTGAAATGTGCTATTTTTTACACGCCGGTGATTTAGAGCCACAAGGACAAACTGAAAGGAAAGTTAAAAAACAACTATCTGCTATTAACTTATCTTAATAACAATTTTCGACCTCCTGGTTTATCAGCTTTCACCGTTTAAACCGCAGTTTTTGAAGTACTACTGAACAATTTTGGAGGAGAGCGTACTTTTAGCGAATGTCATTTTCCGTTGTATTCTGCTTTTCTATCACATTAGTTACCATTTAGGTTCATCCCAGCCACCCACTTTCTATCACATTAGTTACCATTTAGGTTCATCCCAACCACCCACTTTCTATTACAATAGTTACCATTTAGGTTCATCCCAACCACCCACTTTCTATTACAATAGTTACCATTTAGGTTCATCACAGCCACCCACTTTCTATCACATTAGTTACCATTTAGGTTCATCCCAGCCACCCACTTTCTATCACATTAG
>NW_013675846.1:15634-21587 GCF_000517525.1 Limulus polyphemus
TCATCCTTTTCCGAAGCTAATGCTTTGGCCTATTTCTTGGAAGCTAAATTTCTAGTTCAGTATCCAATGGACTCTGATGATCCTGCATGCATCACAGCTCTGTCTGCACCCACACTAAACTCATCTGTTGCACTAACTCGAGATAATATTCCTAATGTAGTGCAATATGAATTGTCTCTCAGAGATAGGTACAACACAGCTCCTGGTCCAGATGAATCTATCAGAGATAGATACAATACAGCTCCTGGTCAAGATGAATCTCGCAAAGATAGGTACAATACAGCTCCTGGTCCAGATGAATCTCTCATAGATAGGTACAACACAGCTCCTGGTCCAGATGAATCTCTCAGAGATAGGTACAACACAGCTCCTGGTCCAGATGAATCTATTAGAGATAGGTACAACACAGCTCCTGGTCCAGATGAACCTCTCATAGATAGATATAATACCGCTCCTGGTCCAGATGAATCTCTCAGAGATAGGTACAACACAGCTCCTGGTCCAGATGAATCTCTCAGAGATAGGTACAACACAGCTCCTGGTCCAGATGAATCTATCAGAGATAGATACAACCCAGCTTCTAGTCCAGATGTATCAACTTATTCTCATCTTAAACATGCTTCAACATGATTTTTTATTCTTCTTGAAACATTCTATACAGTTCTTCTTCAGTTGGGATTGTTGTTGTTTTTTTACTCCAGGAAAACTCCACTATTATTTTGTTCTTAAAGTCAAAAAGGACTTTTGTCAAAGTTGATTATTATCGTTCCATCATCCTTACTAGTATCTTTATCATATCCCTTTAATGCATCCTTGTATGTAAAATCCACGTTTTTTCTTCAAGATTATGATACACTATCTAATTCTCCAGCTGGATTTCGATCTTAACTTTCTACCGTGGATCAATTCCTCAAACTTTCTAATACATTCAACAATCATTTTAACTCTTTCAAACTTTCTGGTATGCATATTTTTCACATTGAATCTGGTTTTGATTCCGTATGTCATACGGATTCATCTTCAAACTCCACCGTTTATTGCTTCCATTTACTTACGTCTATTTTGTCAACACCTTTCCACTGGTAAACGAGCCATAGTTTCATCCTTCTTCCTATACTTTGCTGTCCTTCAAGAATCAGTATTGTCTCCTCTCCTTTAAATCGTATATGTTGCTGACATGCCACGCCCTAAATTTCCCGTTCATCCTTTCCAATATGCTGATGATACAGATCTTGTCGCCACCTGTCGCACAATGATCAATTACAATAAAGTTTTACAATCTGTTGAATGGAGACATCGTAGTGAGCTGTGATCTTGGGGGCATTAGTGGAAAGATCTTAGTGATAGCTCCAAAGACATACGTTTTGACCCTAAACACTATAAACACCATTCTTGCCACAGCTCACCATTATTTAATGTTCGAATTGACTGATGTCTTCATTCAGCTCTCGGTATTACTTTCGACAACATCTTATCTCGAAGGTGCAGATGGTGTCTCTCAACCAGAAAGTCACCTCCCATCTGCATCTCCACCTTCAGTTGTCAGGAACCTCCTGAGGGTTACATCCACCCCATCTGTTACAAGATCTTCATTCGACCCTGTCTCAGTTGTGATTATACTGCCTGGCTCATTACAACTTTTATCATCAATATTGCCTGGCTCATTGCAACTTTTATCATCAATACTGCCTGGCTCATTACAACTTTTATCATCAATATTGCCTGGCGCATTACAACTTTTATCATCAATATTGCCTGGCTCATTGCAACTTTTATCATCAATACTGCCTGGCTCATTACAACTTTTATCATCAATATTGCCTGGCTCATTACAACTTTTATCATCAATACTGCCTGGCTCATTACAACTTTTATCATCAATACTGCTTGGCTCATTACAACTTTTATCATCAATATTGCCTGGCTCATTACAACTTTTATCATCAATATTGCCTGGCTCATTACAACTTTTATCATCAACTATAACTTCTGGAACTTCGTGACAGTAGACTCACTTTTCATGTCAAGTTACACAGCAAATATAACGCATCACTTACCCACCAGTTTCTATCCAAACCTTCACATTCGATATGTTCAATAATGTTTTCTCAACCAAAATCTCATATTTGCCAATCTTTTCTCAATGTCTGTCTGACCGTTTCGCTAAGGCTTACCCCCACTTGATCATTTATTCAACCTCTGTCGCTTCAACCTGATGATCCTCACCAAAACGATTGTCATCAACCGAATCAACCCAGTTACGTTTATCAAGAGACTTAATGGATTGATTCTCTGACCATTTGTATGACTCATTGTTCTTGGACTACTTCTTCCAGTACCCAGTTTTTCACAATACTCTTGCCTCCAATAAAGTTTCACGTGATTCAGAAACGTATAATTTATTCTGGTCTTGTCACTCAACAGTTAAATTCTTCATGCACCGGCTTTCATCCGTCTCGTGGCCGAAGAGGAGGAGTGATCCCCCGATGACCTACCAGTCCGTGGATAAAATATGATTACGAAACAGAAAACAAAACAAATCATTTGTTTCATCGTCCAGCCCAACTGATGAGTTCTGGTGTTGAAGGAAAACGTTACTGGACAAAAGATAGATTTTTAATTCCATTTTCTATACTTGTGGAGCCGTTATGGACAAATTCAGAGGAATATGAGAAAAAGAACAAACATTTACAGTCAAATTGTTTCTTTTATAACAAATGTTACTAAATTAAATATTACTCAACTATGATAAATTAAACCAAAAACTACGGTCGTTTTCAATTACAGAAGTTGTTAAACTTAGCTACGGTAAATTGAACCCAAAGTTAACTACATTCGTTTTTAATTATAAATTTTATTAAAATATTATTACTTAGACAAGGCAGATTGAGCTAAAAACTAACGTAAAATTAAACCATACCATCTTTAATAGTTTTTTTTTATCTTTAATTTCTTGTTATTTTTCTATGCAGAAGAAATAACGCCAGTGGAAAAGTCGATAAAAGTCTGAGGGCTTATAATGCTGAAAATCGCATTTCAGCATCCGCGGAGGGCAAAGTACAGATAGCCCATTGTGTAGCTTTATGATTAGCAAGAGACCATAATATTTGTAGAGAAAATGGAATGAGGAGAAACGTTTAATGTTTTATATGTAGAGGAAATAGAGTCTTGAATAATTTAATACACTGGCCAAGACAATGCATGCCATACTACGTCACTAGCATGAATTTGATATAGTGGTCGAGACACAACACAGGATATAATACTTGAGAAGTCACTGTTGAGACATTGGACGGGATAGAATGTATAATATAATACCTGGGTATGAAAAGCTTAAACAAGAATCCGATAACACAACCATACATCTCTTACTTCATTTGAAATAGAAGAAGAAACATGGTTTATAGACTAGAACATAACATGAAATGTGGTTTATAGACTAGAACATAACCTGAAACATGATTTATAGACTAGAACATAACATGAAAAGTGTTTATAGACTAGAACATAACATGAAACATTATTTATAGACTAGAACATAACCTGAAACATGATTTATAGGCTAGAACATAACATGAAAAGTGTTTATAGACTAGAACATAACCTGAAACCTTATTTATAGACTAGAACATAACACGAAAAGTGTTTATAGACTAGAACATAACATGAAACGTGGTTTATAGACTAGAACATAACCTGAAACATGATTTATAGACTAGAACATAACATGAAAAGTGTTTATAGAATAGAAGATAACATAAAAAGGGTTTATAGACTGAAACACAACAATAAATGTATAGACTAGAACATGACATGAAACATGGTTTATAGACTGAAACACAACATGAAATGCCTCTCTAGATTGAATCAGCATGAAACACGAACTATTGACTCCCAGTATATTATATGAGGCTGGACAAATGCGAAGAAAAGTTTAATAATATTATTTTTCTTTAGAGCCCAGGTTAGCATATATTACGCTCTAACATATATTTGATGTTGTTGCTACAAATGCTTTACGTACTCTAAGATGGTCGCTCCAAAACCCACAGGATGGTGAAACACGTGCACGTGTGTGTGTATCGATTTTCGGCGACATCAATCAAGTAGGTTAGTCGAAGCAGAACACTTGTGGCGCGAGGTGCGCAGATCATACTCGAGTTAGCCTATTTAGAGAGCGGACTTTAAGTCCAGCGATCACTGAAGGAGTGTAAAGAAATGTGCTCGGGGTTTTGGTAGAAGCCTCTTCAGGGCTCGGGTTTAGCTGACAGGAGGGAGTAACAGTTCTTATTAGCACCGATAGAGAAACTACATCCGATCGGAACAGTGAGGAAACTGACTTTAATCGAGTAACGACCATGGTTAACGAAACAGGATACTTGCAGGAACATTTAGGCCCAAAGCGTGCTGCTCTTTCGCTGGTCATTCCAATGACCGTAGTTTATACTGTAATTCTACTTACTGGGGTAGTGGGTAACATCTGCACGTGCGTGGTAATTGCTAGAAACAAATACATGCACACGGCCACCAATTATTACCTGTTCAGCTTGGCCGTGTCTGATGTACTTCTACTGGTACTAGGCATACCGCAGGAGATATACGTTTCATGGCAGAGTTATCCTTATATCTTTGGAGAATGCTTTTGTGTTATCCGAGGATTGACATCAGAGACGTCTACAAACGCGTCCATCCTGACCATAACAGCTTTTACGGTGGAACGATATTTGGCCATCTGCCATCCTCTCCGAGCCCACAGAATGTCCCAGCTTTCTCGTGCTTTAAAAATAATCGTATTCATCTGGGTAGTTGCCACTCTGTGTTCGATTCCTGTCGTTGTCCAGCTTGGAATAGTCTATCAGCTAAACGGTAACGAGACAGCCATCTTGGAGTCGGCTACATGTGGTATAAAAAGGGTATTACCCTACATTTTTGAAGCGTCGGCTCTCCTCTTCTTCCTCCTCCCACTCACAGTCATATCGTTTCTCTACATCTTGATTGGTCTAAAACTTCGGCGTTTCACTGCCGGCCACAAAGATTCGACTCCCGAACTAGCTAGTTGCCGGAGTACTAACCAGTCTTCTCGCCGTGCAGTTGTCAAAATGCTGGGTAAGAAATTCAATACGTTCGCAAGTAAAGATTGGAATTATATACAAGCTTTAAAGATAGGCGACTTAAAACTTGAGTGTACTTATGAGTTACTCGAGACTTTTCAACAACACAATATACATAAAGATTTACTGAACGTTTTCTTAAAAAGCTCGTTATTTGTGTATAGTGATGTTGAATGCTTGAATTGAGGTCAATTTGAATTCTATTTGCAAGATTAATGATCACTCGAAAAGACGATATCAACAATCTGACGTCATTCCACTTGAAATGATGTATAATTATATAAGATGCTATGTGACTGCATTCCAATTATAACAGCGTTTTACTACTCAAAAACACCATCAACTATAACAGCGTTTTACTACTCAAAAACACCATCAACTAATTGACGTCATATACATGTTGCATCTAGTTTTTCTTCGCTTCCAGAAAGTGACAAAAACTCTAATTTTCAAACACAAAATTAAAACATACATTGTTAGTGTTTGAACATTTTGGAAAAACTAAAACATACATTGTACCAAAATGTTCAAACATAAAATTAAAACATACATTGATACCAAAATGTTCAAAGACAAAATTAAAACATACATTGTTACCAAAATGTTCAAACACAAAATTAAAACATACATTGTTAACGAAATGTTCAAACACAAAATTAAAACATACATTGTTACCAAAATGTTCAAACACAAAATTAAAACATACATTGTTACCAAAATGTTCAAGCATAAAATTAAAACATACATTGTTACCAAAATGTTCAAAGACAAAATTAAAACATACATTGTTACCAAAATGTTCAAACACAAAATTAAAACATACATTGTTACCAAAATGTTCA